>NC_058414.1:71743408-71885999 GCF_002201575.2 Neomonachus schauinslandi | reverse complement strand
AAATAAATAAATAAATAAATAAATAAATAAATAAATAAATAAATAAATAAATAAATAAATAAATAAATAAAATCTTTAAAAAATAAATAAATCAAAGGCAAACAAACAGCAATGACAATAATAAAAACTGGTTCTTCTCCATAAATAGTTTGAGAGGGCTTCCAAAGGATTCTAAGTCAGGGAGAAACTGTTACAATGAGGCAGACATCACAATTTTATATATAAGAAAAATGAGCTTGGAGTAGTAAGGTAACTCTCTTAAGTTCAAGTTACTTAAGTTTCCTGTAAATTTTAAAAATAAATCTGCTCCCTATGAAGGAACATGTATGGAACATGCTGTAAGCCTCCCCCTTCCTCAGATCCATACAAATAAGACAAAACATGTATTTCCAAAATCCATGATCATTTTTGGAAAACAAGGAGACTAGAAATTGTGAAGAATCTTGACAGATTAAAAGTAGATGGTACCTCATGAAAGAAGGAAACCATAGCTCAAGATTGATGAAGGATGGTCCTACAGCAAAAGTGGTGGTGATAGCCAGCATGGTTCTTGCCCAGCGATGGTGGCTACCTGGAGGAAGAGAAGAAGGCACAAAGGGAAATCAGAGAGATTAGTTGAGTTGTCACAGGAGGAGCAGCCAAGAACCTCTTCCACATCTTGAGACAAGCAGCAGCAATGCAATGGTGGAGGCAGTGAAAGTGGAACCTTGAATCAGAGAATGAGAGCAGTGTCCCAGGTTGATAGCCACACTTGGAAGAAGCGAAGAGTCTATGAGAGCCACAAGGCTAGCCATAGTTGGTGGGCATGCCCCAGAACTACTCTCACTAAAACGTATCAGAGTAAAAGCCACAATATGCCCTGCCTCTACCCTAAGCAGACTGTGCGAATAGATTTTAGAAGACTATCTCAACTCCAGAAAATGTGCACAATAAAAACTAATAAAAATCAAGGAAAGCCAGCATCATGAATGAATGATGATCAACTCAAAAATATAACACATCTAAGTAGGCAGAATTAATAAGTGTAAGCTGTAGAGGGCTTTGAAATAAATTGTATTAATATTCTGAGAGAAATGAAAGAAGAAGCAGAAGTCATTGAAATGGCCAAGTTAATTATTGGCATGAAATAAAACTTCAGTTATTAGAATGAATAACAGAATGGAAATAGGTGAGGGAAAATTAGTTTATTGGTCAAATGAGACAAGTATTCCCAGAATACAGCATACACTATAAAGATATATACAGCATTCAAGAAAAGCCTCATGCAGGATGGATTGAGAATTCCGAAAATCAATTCAATAGGAATTTGAGAAAGAAAAAAAATAGATAACAATAGCAAGAAAGCAAATAGAATCTCCTAAAACTGAAGAGAGACACAAATTCTGAGATTGAAGGAATCCACCTAAGTACTCAGTAGAAATAAATGTTTTAAAACTAACAAAAGCAGGGGGCACCTGGATGGCTCAGTCAGTTAAGCGCCTGCCTTTGGCTCAGGTCATGATCCCAGGGTCCTAGGATTGGTATATACAACAGGGAGCTTGCTTTTCCCTTTACCTCTCCTCCTGTTCGTGATCTCTCTCTCTCTCTCTTTCTCTCTCTCACTCTCGCTCTCACTCTCTCTCATATATAAATAAAATCTTAAAAAAAAAACTAACAAAAGCAAATGTAGTGAGTTTACAATAATATCAAGAAAAAACCTAAGAGGAACGCTAAAACTTCTTCGGTGAGAAAGAAGGAAAGATATCCATGTTATCCACAAATGTATAAGAATCAAATTACCATTAGACTTGCCATTAGTGACACTGAATATAAAAAGAATGAGCAGGATGGGTTGGGAGGGACTTTTAACTAGTATTTTAGATCTAGCCAAATGAGTAATCAATGAGATTAAAATAAAGACATTTCAGACATCCAGAGACTCAGTAAACTTACCACCACTGATTTCTCAGAGAATACTCTAGCAAATGAAATATAGTTGTAGCAAGTGGAATAGGGATGTAAATAGCATTGATGAACAAGGTAATAAATGAAACTTAAGTTTACATAAATTATGATTAAAAACTAGATAATATCTCTACGGGAATGTGTAAAGAAACTCACCTACATACATAAGAAATTTTAGTATTTTATAACAATAGCCTATCAATCAGTGGGTAAAGAAATAGATGGTGTAAGGAATGGTATTCAGAAAACTGTTTGGCCTACATGGAAATATGTACAGTTTAAAGCATGATAAAGCATACAAAGTATAGACAAAGGCCTTTTCAAAAACCTATACATTCTTAGAAAATAATATAGGAAGCTATATTTTGAACTTGGAGTGGTCAATCCTTTTATATACACAAAGCCATAAAGAAAAATATATGCACATATGACTATACCTCTAAATAAAAATCCCATGTGAGTAGTGGACTAGGCAAAATATTTGGGACATATGGAACAAATAAAGCAACTAACATTCAGATGACATAAAGAACTCCTACTAATGACAAGAAAAAGAAAAAAGAAGAGAAAAGATGTGAACAGAGTATTTTCAGAAGAGGGAATATACCTGATTAATATTAAAAAGTGTTCAACCTCACTTGTAATCAGGAAAATGCAAATTAAAGCATCAATATATATTTTTTGAATATCAGATTGGTAAAAAAGAAAACGTGTGATAATATCGAGTTAACAAAGGGTGGAGGAAATAAGCATGTTGAAACAATGTGGAAATAAAAATGGGAATAGCTATTTTGGATGTCAGTTTGTAGGTATTAATATTTGATTCCAATTTTTGGCATATGCTCTAGAGGAACACACAATATGTATACAAAATAACACAAGTAGGGATGTTTATGGTAGCACTGTTTGATGATATGAGAAATATTTTAAATTTGAAAGTGTTTACTTTGATCTACTCAAAATATTCAATAGCTCCAAGGAGTATGAAGGAAAGCCTGGATTTCAGGTAATGAAAAGAAAACCCTGTATCTCCAGATGGCAGTTTCATCTTTTACTTACTGGAACTGTCTTATAAATAAACCTACACAGGATTAGTAGCTACACTCTGAAATTAAGAAAGCAGGAGTATGTTTTATTCCCAGCTATGTTATCGTAGACAAGTAATTCAAATTTTCCATCATTTACCTTCTTCAGCTGAGGGATTTTACTTGAATTTTAATCTTAAATGATTGGAAACTTGAAGTCTTACCTGATTTGATTCCTTGGCCTTTGAAAAACAACATAAATGTCTATGGCAGATGATATCTGTGTAGTTCAAAGTATCATAGTATTTCTCTGAAGTATATATCTTCTTTGTCAATTTCTCTTTGTTATTCCTTTCCATTAGTTCTTATTTTAATTTAGTTGAAATAGTCCATCTGCACAGGGCTGCCAAACATGAAAAGAAGAAATGTGAGGGGAAAAAAATATTAGTTACAGTATTGTAGATACCTGAAATAGCGATAAAACTTAAGGCAAATTTGAAACCCAGAAAATAAGAGAATTGGTGTGTAAAGCAAAATATGTTTTTTATCATTGGAATGATGCAAAATGATCAAACCTGATAAAGATGAAGATAAAAATACTTACATCCTTAACTTTGTCAATCACCGTAATACTTCCAAATTGGTAATAAAGCCTTCAACTAATTGTGGTTTCTTTGTTCTTTCATGTGTTCAGTAGCTCTTGACTAAGCTCCTATCATGAACTAAAGGCCATGCCAGACATGATAGACTTCTCTTGTTAGGGTGGGTAAGGGAATAGGAAAAAGAGTAATAATTTTCCTTATCACTTAATTCATACAACAAAATACTTTGGGATATCTATTATATGCCAGGTAACTCTGGGAGTCTATGAGCACAACAGTGAATAAAACAGTTCTGGCTCGTGGTGGTTATATTCTAGTGCATCAGGAAATGTGAAAATTGTAATATCCACAATTAAAGTGTTTGAATTTATGTTTCTTATATGACTAGCATTGGGATCATATAATTACTTTATGTATCATTAAATTTTATTATAATTTTTTTTTGGTTTTTGTTTTCTTATTTCTTCCTCCTGTATTTTATCTTCTTGAGAACAGTTATTTCCACCTCAGGCTGAGTGAAGTACCTGACACATAGTAGGAATTCAATAAAGTTTGCCACACAAGCAACATATTCAACTTCTCTGTACCTCAATATCTTCAGCTATGGAAATAGCGACAATAATGATAATAATAATAGTGTTACTAATGTTTATATGATTGTTAAGGGTAACATATACTGTCTTTGAAAATCTTCATGTGAGGGGGCGCCTGGGTGGCTCAGTTGTTAAGCGTCTGCCTTTGGCTCAGGTCTTGATCCCAGGGTCCTGGGATCGAGCCCCGCATCAGGCTCCCTGCTCCGTGGGAAGCCTGCTTCTCCCTCTCCCACTCCCCCTGCTTGTGTTCCTGCTCTTGCTATCTCTCTCTCTGTCAAATAAATAAATAAAATCTTAAAAAAAAAAAAAAGAAAATCTTCATGTGATGCCAGGCATAAGAAATTCAGTTTGTCAATTTCATTTAAACATATATTTTATTTTATTTATTTTTTTAAAGATTTTATTTATTTATTTGAGAGAGAGAGAATGAGAGAGAGCACGAGAGGGAAGAGGGTCAGAGGGAGAAGCAGACCCCCCGCCGAGCAGGGAGCCCGATGTGGGACTCTATCCCAGGACTCCAGGATCACGACCCGAGCCAAAGGCAGTCGCTCAACCAACTGAGCCACCCAGGCGCCCCTAAACATATATTTTAAAACATTATTATAAATGAAAACCTTGTGATGATGAATCCTGAACAGGAGAAAATGTACTTTTAGTAGACCCCAGAGAGGGGAAAAATACTGTGCCCACCCTCTCTTATCATTTAAAAAAAATCTAAATGTAGTTTTATTCCTGATGGTCAGATTCCAGGGTTCGTATTTCCTTCCTTCTCTGAGTAAATGTATTTATCTAATTTGTCTTAACTGCTTTTCTGTATAATGAATAGATCATCTTTTTTAATATTAACAACCATGCCAGGTAGAATTTTTCTTTAATTAAAAATTTTTCTACTGTACCGTAGTGAAATTCTTTAGCCATTCTCTTCTTTTTGAACATTTCAGGGGGAAAAATGTGTTACACTCAGAATTTATACACGATAAGAAATTCATTCCACAAGTGGAGTAAGACCTTTAAAAGACCTTTATCTACCTCACAGAATAAATTTGATATGCCTTACAGACCATTATGCGAACTCTCTCTCACTGTGCATGCAGATAGAACCATCTCTTGAAAGCACTAACACTATAATTTCCATTCAGATGATGAAATTGTAATAAAAACAGTTTATTATGCTACATTTGTATATGATTACATATTAGATTGTAGAAAGTTAACATTTATTTTTTCCTGCTAATAATCATTTTTTTCAAGATCTAATAAATCCAAGCAGCCTAAAAACATGTTTAAACTAAAAGATCCATTCCATAGGGCAGTATGCCCTGCTGGTGGTGCTACTGAAACTATTTAGGAGCTAAGCTAAATACTTGTATGTTTCTATGCCACATACACAGGTTTCCTATGTATTTTCCCTTGTATAAGAATTGTTTATTCATTACTAAATATTTGGATTTGGATACAGATCTTAATTCATTTAAAATGCTATCTGATTCCAATTTACCCATTTTCTTATTCATTTGTGTCTTTATAACAAATAAGTACTTTCAAGACTTTAAAAAATAATAAAGAAATATTATAAGATTAACCTAATTAGAATTCATATCCTCTACCTATTAATATGAGCAACTTGACAAGAGCTAGGAGGTACTTGAATTTGGTGAAGTCAGACCTCTGATGAAGTAGTCAGGCTCATTCTATGAAGGAATCTACAAAAACAACTTGTTAAATTATTATATTTAGAGCTTTTAAAAAGGAATAGGAATTTTCTTGTTTAATACATTGATTTTTAGAGATGAAAAAACTGATCTAATTAAGGAACACATCGGTAGGGACAGACTTGAAATTTAGAACCCGGATGACATTTCCCTGATTTAAATGGTCTCTATACTGTTCTTTACCTGATCAAATTGTCTTATCTTTAATTAAAAGTCACATCTGACTTGTTAGAAAATGTTTATGTGCCAAACGTCTGAAAGAATCGGGCATCCAAGAAGCTGTTAAATTGTGAAAAATTACATAAGCTCACAGTCGGAGGAGCATGTTATATTACACTGTATGTGCCTTAATATCAATGAGAATTCAATACCAAGATCAAATGTACAATATGCTGTCAAATGTTTCATAATTCTTCAGTGTCTAATTAAGTCTAAGAAAGCTGCACTTACGAGCGAGTCATTGTAATTTCATATTAAGTACAATATAATGAACTGGTATAAATAGGGTAACACTGAGGAGCCAATGACTTAAGCTGATTGTCTGAAAGCAGGTTTCATGCTACCACAACCTTTTAATATCAACTTAGGCTTCTATATAAGGCAGAAAGAAAAGAGAAATGCTGTACTTGGTGCCACATGAAGTGGAGCTGGATATTCATGGGCCTTAAGTGATCAATATCTTTATCAGGTCTGTGTAAATGTTGTGGGCAAGTACCATTAAAGAGCAAATCCCTGGATCAGCTGGCTAAGCTAAATTTCAGCTCCAGAAGCAGATGATTTCACTGGAGGGTACTTGTTAGGGAACACAGGAAACAACTATAGAAGACAGATGTTTTAAAGACAACATATAGATTACTCATGGGGACTCTGGAGTCAGAATGCCTGGGTTCCAAACTCTGTCCCAACGTTGTCATTGTATGATCTTGTACAAGACACTCAACCTCTCTGAGCAGAAGTTTTCCCATCTGTGAAAGAGAGTATCTTTTTCATAGGGCTATTATGAGTATTAAAATAAAGTATACATGTCAAAAACCTAGAAGAATGTCTGGCTTATAGCATTCTAAGTGTTGGTAATTCTTACAGAAGAACATTTTCCAAGTAGCATTTAGACAAGGAGATTCCTATTTAAAATCAGAAAGATCTGTACATTTACATTAGAAGGAAGTTCTGTAGAATTTTACTGATCATTCTAATTTGCACAGGTTCTCAGAATATCAATTATGAACAGAAATAGAAAAAAACAAAAGTTAGTTAAAACACAAAGGTAAAATTTTATCTGATGCAAAAAATAAATGTCAACTTATATTCTACAAATGAAACTATGACTATTTGAAGACAGAGTAGATACATGTACTTTGTAATTAATTTATCAGTAATGATCTTAGAAAACAACCAGATCATTGTGGAGCCTAGAGGGGAGCATAAACACAAACAGAAGGCTGAAAGGAGGTCCAGACTTGGACCAGACAAGAAGCATTGACCATTTCTGGAGAATGACTCGCCATTCCTCTGTGAGGAGGGCTTGTAGCACCAGAAGCACCAGAACCATATGCATATGTTTATTGTTTTCCATACAGCATTTATGGAGACAATAGCTATTAGTAACAATATGTAATTTATTTTACTGTACAAACAAATTCTTCTCAGGTTACTGTAAATTTATAATATAAATTGAAGGAACCTCTTCAAGTACTTTCTTAATATTTCCTTCCCAAGGAAATGCAGTGGCTCTCCTAATGTCCCAGCTGGGTAGATTCCTGGAGTCATCTTGAAGTCAAAGAATACTTCCTGGAAAAGGTCTCATCTTGTTTGGATTAGTCAGCCCTTTCAGTAGCCTTCTAAATCGCTCTTGTAGGAATTTGTTGTAGAAAAAAGTTCCTCATCTAAAAACACAAAAACCCAGACTACGAAGTGAAAAACTATACATTACAAGGCATTTCTTA
Organism: Neomonachus schauinslandi; assembly: GCF_002201575.2. Classification (NCBI taxonomy): domain Eukaryota; kingdom Metazoa; phylum Chordata; class Mammalia; order Carnivora; family Phocidae; genus Neomonachus; species Neomonachus schauinslandi. The sequence continues at coordinate 71,878,180 of NC_058414.1, read as the reverse complement.
AGATGTCTCATGTGATTTAATAAAATGTAATTAGGGGGCACCTAGGTGGCTCAGTCAGTAAAGCATCTGGCTAGATTTCAGCTCAGGTCATCATCTCAGGGGTCATGGGATTGAGCCCCGCGTCAGGCTCCATGCTCAATGTCGAGTCTGCTTGAGATTCTCTTTCTCCTTCTCCCTCTGCCCCTCCCCCTGCTCCGTGTGCACTCTCTCTCTCTCTCTCCCTCTCAAATAAATAAATAGATCTTTTTTTTAAAAAGTAATTAGGCCCATGATTAACAAGTGTAAATATATCTCCCAGAGGAAACCAGACTACAATGGAAGATGAACGCTCTTATAAATTCTTTTATAAGAATTCTGAGTTATTATATTTTTTGACAATACATTTTTCCAGTATGCAGGAATTCTCATTTTAAAGCAGGGTAAAACACCTCATTAGAGAGATTCTGTTTAGTTTTTGTTTATTCCCTAGATAGAACGCTCATGGGCTCTCTCTAGGCACAGCGTCTAGTCGCCATGATCACAGAGAACCCTCTTTTTTTTGTCTTAAAACTGAGCGATGGTGATAACTGAGATACCAGCAAATCACTGAAAAGTCCTCAGTGATGCTTACATCATGTTCTAACTATCATCCCTTATATTTACAAAATGTTTTACATTTTCTAAAGTTAAATAAAAGAAAGAGCATTCTTACTCTAGTATCAATTACTGTCAACTCTATGTGTTTGAGCTGACTGACTCCAACTGATGAATTGATGAAACTTGATTTCTCTCCCATGGACATCTCTTTTAGAGCTGTTGCTCAAACATATTCCCAGAGAGAGGAGGACCATTTTTTTTGGTCAAGGATATTTCAGTAGCTGAGACACAGTTTGGAATAGCTAAACCTTCAAAAAGCTTCTGGGTTTCCTAAGAGTTCTTATCATGCATCTCCAAATAGAAACAGTCAATTCACTAGATGAGGTTGTTTACTGACATTTATGCAACTGGGGGTTCCAATATCCTAACTGAAAGTCTAAGGTAGAGTCTTTTCCTTCCAGTTATATATTATAGCAACATCCGGAGAATTCCTTAAGTAACCCAGATTTTGGGGGGAGGGATAACATAGTAGATAAGATGGACTGAACCCTGGAATGAAATCTGTGTGCCTTTTACTATATAATAAATCATATATGTGTTATAGATATAGATATAGTGTGTGTGTGTGTGTGTGTGTAAAAACTAGGGAAATAAATTTTACTTCTGATATGCTATGTAATTCTTATCTTTCAAATCCACCTAATTCTCACTTACTATAATCATGTTCTTGTTCCATATATATCAAGGATTATTTTATTTACAGTATTTAATATTTATAAATTATCTCAGTCTCTTTTGTTGCCATTGTCCATAATTTACTTCCAGCACCCATTCTTTTATAAGGTTATTTCTATGGTAGTTTATTCCTTCCCATCTATGCTGGATTATGTCTGCTGTATTAATTTAATGCTTCAGGACTGGTATTTCTTTTTTTCTCCAGTTAGGAGAAAAGGTGCGCTGTTTTATGTCTGTATTCATCTCTCATCCACAGTGTTCTTTCTACCACACTGAGGCATGGGGAGGATTATTTTGTACTCTCTTGGGCTGAAAAGTAACTTTCTTTTTGAGGTTGAAGTTGAAAACTGATTCCTCCTTTATTCTGCACTATGATACTCCTGTGTGATGCTGTTAAACACTTTCCCTGGTTGCGGTAGCACAGAGGACAGCCTTTTGACCATTTCATGCCTACTATTGGGTGGAATAGACATTCACAGACATTACCCCATTTTATCCCCACAAGAGGTATGCACAGCAAGAAACACATTCAGCTAGATTAAATCAGTTGCCTGAGGTCACATATCTAGTAAATTGCAGAGCCAGGACTCAAACAAAGGTCTTTTGACTTTAAATCCCTTGGTCCTTTCATTATGCCATATTGCTTTCTATTGAGTTAGTAATTCATCATGATACATGCGTTGTAGTAGAAATAAAATGAAGCAGAATAATTGTTTACATGTTTTTATTGAAAGGCAAGATATACTATTTTGTCTGATGCTGATTAAAAACCACCAAAATTTTACAAATTATAGATCCTCAGCTGTTTAGCTCCAAATTCCTTAAAATAGCAGAGTAGAATGGTCTGCATAATTTAAATATTCTTATCTTGGACAAACAGAATTATTTAGACTATCTGGCAAGGTAATATTGTGGAGGGGTGCAGTGGGTTCAAAGTGTTAATGTTCTAAAAATCCTTTGTGGATTTAAAAAATTACTTTCAAAATAAAAATAGCATCACAAATTTATAATTTATAGTTCAGTAAACTTTTAAAATTTATTTTATTGGACTAAAATACCCTCTATCCTCTTTTTGTAAATAAAGTTTATAGTAAAGTCATCTGAATAAAATGTTACTTGTGAGAAGAATCAGTTGTTCTTAAAACTAGTCATTGTTCTTCTGCCTTAATAGAAAATGCCACTGCTGCTAAAAAAAAAAAAAAAAAGCAAATGGACCCTGACTTTTACTTCAAATTAATTTTTGTATTTTTGTTATGATTAATATTTGTATTGAAACAATATATGTGACCAAGTAGGAGAACCCTGAGAGATTATTTTAGCTTTCTCAGTGATGGACTATCAGCCTACAAAATGCAGAATTAAGAGTGACCAGCAAAGCACATGTGGGAGACTCCCTTTCATTTCTCTAGGCTGATTAGATCTTTCAAAATATTTGGATACAATTTTAAAGAAAGACAAACACTGCATCTTGGAAATATTATATAGACATCCCCGATAAAGCCATATTAAGTCATCAGGAAATTCTGTGTTGTCATCTCTGTTCACATCACATTCAGAATCTCACATCTGAATGAGGATTGGAGAAAACTATGATGTCTTTTTCCCCCTTTGGCTCAGTACACTTTCTGTTTTGGGGTTCTTCGTATTTCCATTTTATGAAGCAAGATAATCCTTTTCAAATCCCAAAGGCTCTGTTCTTTCTGCTACATGGAAATGGCTGTTCATGGCAGTGTTGCATATAAAAGCCTTCTATTTGAAAGCTCAGCTGATAGTTTAGATTTTACTTTTTTTCCTGGTCAAATTGTTTCCTGTTTCTGTTTTCTCTGATGGGCTATTTTAACGAGCAGACTCTAAATTGTCTTTCCCTTCTCCACACCCTGAGTGTATCACCCTGGGTAGTGTCTACACATAGCCTTTGCCTTTTATGAGCAAGTATTTTATGCTGGCACAAATCAAGAAATATGATAAATTGCAGAATCTATGGTTCAAATTTGGTATTGCTGTCCGAAACTTCAGCATCCTGCCAATGAGATGGCACTTACAGCCTCCTGCTGGCTGACCAGTTAGTTATGTGTGATTTCCTTGCAATTTGCTGCCAAGAAGTTGTGTACTGTTGGAGAAAAAGATATATTGATTGGAGGTAGGCCAGTTGTTTCCTGAGACATAAAAATGGTCACACTGAGCTTTGGGACAGATCTGTATATTAGTCATTATAATCATCACCAGCTTTAAGAAGAAAAAGGCAAAAAAGACAAATTCTTGTTTTTCTTACATTGCCATGACAGTCCCTTTTGTCTGAGATCCCAGAGCATTATTCAAACATTATTTGATTCATTCTTAGATTTTATCTTATTTTTTTTTTATTTGACAGAGAGAGAGAGAGCGAGAGAGTGCACAAGTAGGCAGAGCGGCAGGCAGAGAGAGAGGGAGAAGCAGGCTCCCCACTGAGCAGGGAGCCTGATGTGGGGCTCCATACCGGGACTCTGGGATCGTGACCTGAGCCGAAGGCAGACGCTTAATCGACTGAGCCACCCAGGCACCCTATTTGATTCATTCTTGTAATATTCTCTCTAGGTCAAGGACAGGCATTGCCAACTTAATTTTACAAGTCATGGGTTCTTGGCAAGGAGGAGTTTTGGAAAAAAGAGACAAGATTTTGCCAGGTCCTGTTAGAAACATAGTTGCGGATATCTCAATGCAGGAAAAATTATTCTGTCTTTAAAACTTCTCACTAGAAATGTATGCAGGTTTTAATGACTGATATGAATGGTGCTGTGATTTTACATTGAATAAACAAATACATACTCTTGATCTATTATGTACAAGGTTCTGTAGTCAGTCATGTTCAGATTTTATTTCCAAGCATTCAAAGAGGCTGGCATTTTACTTTACTGTTTGCATTTTGCAGTTAAGCATTTTCTCTATATGGTTTTATTTGGGCAATAATTTTATAGCTGTGTTTTTCCTCCATTTGGGATCATTGACAGTATTCCATTTAAATTACTTGAACAAAACTTGTATTTCAAAGAAAATATACTTCTTTTTGTATTTTAGTGGAACTATTCATATTTTATTTATTTTCACTTTTTTTCCCCAATAAGTGAAAGTAAGTAATGACTATTGAGATTCAAGGAAAATATGACTCATGAGATAATGTTCCCCTATACACTCTTTTTTTATTTTTTATTGTTATGTTAATCACCATACATTACATCATTAGTTTTTGATGTAGTATTCCATGATTCATTGTTTGTGCATAACACCCAGTGCACTCTTAAAAACACATTTTATTTTAAATTAATTTTAGATTAAAGGACTTATATAGTACAGAAAGTTCATGCATACCCATTATCTAGCCTCCCCCAATGTTAATACCTTACATAACCATTGTGCATTTATAAAACTAATAAATTAACATAAGCACAGAACTATTAACTCAATTATGGACTTCATTTGGATTTTACCAGTTTTTCTATTCCAGGATCAATACCAAGGGTCCACATTGCATTTGTCAAGCCTCCTACTCTCCTACAATCTTTGACACTCTCATTCTTTCCTTGTTTGTCATGACTTTGGTATTTTTGAAGCATATGCAGTCTTTGTGAATTGCGAAAAGAACATGGCTTTTATCTATGAGCTAAGTGATGAAATATGTTATATTTACATAAAGAACTTGCTGTTTAACTCTTCCTCTTTGGTCAGTGTTTATATTCATTTTCAAGTTTGGTTCACTTTTGTTGCAGTAGGTGTATAAGAAAAATGTTGGACTAAAAGAAATGCCAAAATTACACTTAGTCATAGAATTTTTATACTAGAATGGACTTTAGTTTGCAAGACTCCCATTTAAAAAGAAAAAAAAAGACTGCTAGATATAGAGAACAAACTGGTGATTGCTAGAGGGAGGTGGGTGGAGGGATGAGTGAAATAGGTGAAGGGGAGTAAGAGTACACTTACCATGGTGAGCACTGAGTAATGTATAGAATTGTGGAATCACGATAGTGTACACCTGAAACTAATATAACACTGTATGTTAATTATACTTGAATTTAAAAAATGGTAAATAGATATATGGGTAGATAGATAAATAAATAAATGAGAAAATGGAGCCAAGAGAAAGTTAACTTGCCTAAGTTGTTATGGGTATTAATTGATAGAGCAGGACTAATTATGGTACCATCTACATTAATATATTACTTCAGAGCTGATAAATTGCCCACCTAGACATGATTTCCTTTGTTTTTTCACAAAAATTCTTTGTTCCTAGAATAAATTAGGCAAGCTCCTTCATCACACATTTTGCTCCAGCTGTTTCCTCTGTCTAGAATGCTTTTCCCATAGATCTGTCTTGGCTAAATCATCACCATTTTCAAATATTTAGTCCAATCTCAGCCACTCCTTGACACTTAGCCTGGTGGTCTATTTAGTGTTCAATCTGTTCTGGCTACTTTATGTTCTGTAAATATACTGGCTATTCTTATATCCATTTCAGATTCTACTGAACACTTATTGAGCATCTACTATAGGCATTTTGGTAAGTGTTAGAAATAACAAACATAATTAAGACATGATAACTGAACAGTGCAGTCTGGTAATAGAAATATGTATGAACATATAATATCACTACGATATGGTGGGAAGTATAATAAAAATAGACACAGGGTACTTTAGAAGTAAATAACCTGGGAAGTTGTGGAATATTTTCTGGGTAAAATGGTCTGAGTTAACTATTTCAGACAGTATCTCATTTCCATTGCCCCTGTCTTTCCCAGTTCCTCATAACTGGATCCATTGATGCTCTTCTTTATTTTAATTGTCTCTAAGCTATTGGTATTGTATTAACTATGTTTGGGAGTACCTAAATTGTTCCAGCTTATTCCTTGGCATGCTCTGTAAGTCTAAAGCCAATACTGTGGAGTTAAACATTGTGTCTTCCTCCACATAGACTACACAAGCGAGGAGCCCATGGCTCCCTTTTTCCTTGGGATAGTATCCACATCCTAAATCCTGAATTCTTTTTTTTTTTTTTTAAGATTAATATATTTGTTAGAGAGCATGAGCATGCGCATGTAAGGTGGGGGGCAGGGGGGGGGGGTGAGAGAGAGAGAGAGAATGTCAAGCAGACTCAGAACTGAGAATGGAGCCTGACTCGGGGCTCAATCCCACAAGCCTGAGATCATGACATGAGCCAAAATCAAGAGTCAGACATTTAACTGACTGAGCCACCCAGGTGCCCCCTAAATACTTAATTCTTGTATTGTAATGCCTCCATTCAGATAACTGGAGTTGGAATCCATTTCTTATCTCTAGGAGGCCTTGGTATAGTCTAGTTTATGGAAGGTCTATGGTGAAAAGGGAAAGAGATTCAGATTTAGATTGAGGCAAATATGGATGTGAATTTTGTCTCTGCCATCTATTAACTGTCATTTTTTTCATATAGAGATAATTTGTTGAGAACTCAGTAAGTTCCAATCACTTTGCCAGGCACTGGGAATATTATTGTCAGTAAGAATCTTTGCATCTGGGATTTTGTTTTCTAGAAATAGGGCAAGAGAAAATAAATCAATGATTATGATAGTGTATTAGTTTTCTAGGGTTGCCATAACAAAGTACCACAGACTACATGACCTAAACAGCAGCAATTTATTTCCTCACGGTTTTAGAGGCTAGGAGTCCAAGATGAAGATGTTGGTAGGGTTGCTTTCTCTGTTGGTCTCTCTCCTTGACTTGTAGATGGTCATCTTTTTCTGGTGTCTTCTCATGGTCTCACTCCTGTATAAGTCTGTGGGCTAATTTTCTCTTTTTATAAAGACATCAGTCATATTAGAGTAGGGCCCACCCATATGACCTCATTTTAATATAATTACTGCTTTAAGAGCCCTATCTCAAATATAGTCACATTCTGAGGTATGGGTTTAGGACTTCAATATATGAATTTGGGGAGTGGGACATAATAAAGCCCATAACAGAGAGTAAGAGATGTCTCTCAAGGCAGTATTCATAGTCATATTACAAAGAAAGGGAGTAGGCTGGTGGACTGATTCAAACAGCATGGTCAAAGGGGTCCTCTCTGGGAAGATGAGAGTTTGGAATAAGACCTTAAATCTAAGAATGAACCTGTTGTACTATTATCCAGGGGAAGGGTATGCCAGGCAGGGGAAAATGTAATGCCCATGAGAGAGCACTTAAAGTATTTGGGGAACGAGAGTAGAAGTATTAGGCACATTGTGAATCAGGAAAAGAATCTTGTAAATGAGGTCTGTCATTTGTGTAAATTTCTAAGTTTTTCTGTTGGAGTTTCCATGAGCTATAAAAGGTATACAGTAGAACCAACCACAAGGAATTGTTGAAAGAATTAAACTATGTAATAATGAACAGTTCTAGCATCTAATTGATGCTCCATTTAAAAAAAAGAAAGCTGAAAAAAAGAAGCATTTTCTTTTTTTCACACATCATTCATTACATTTGAAATTACACTCCAGGACATTCATTACTGTAACTAATTCTGACCTAACTCTAGCAAAATGGAGGTGGCGAATTCACACGTTTTCCATCACCTGACCAGCTTCAATCACTTTACAGCTGCCATCAAAATCTGACAAGCTCATGATCACTATTCTAAAATACCTTCATTAAAAATATCCTTATCAAATATACTGTCAAAAAATCAGGATTTGATTTGCTGTGTAGTTAACCTCCAATTAGTTTTGGAAAAGAAAGTACACTATAATCACTCTTCAACTATTAAAATAATTTCAAATTTGGTAAATTTCTACTTGTAATTATATAAAAACAATGGCAAGTGTCTTTTTAGATAATTATATCTAATCAATTGTAATATAATCTATTTTAAATGCCCTAAGAGATATTTCAAAATACCCAATATGCTATTCACTCACTTATATCACATGTATGAGGAAGTAAAATACAAGGTGTAACATTATCTGCAAATTGAGACTTTATTTATTTATTTATTTTTAAGATTTTATTTATTTATTTGAGACAGAGAGAATGAGAGACAGAGAGCATGAGAGGGAGGAGGGTCAGAGGGAGAAGCAGACTCCCCGCCGAGCAGGGAGCCCAATGCGGGACTCGATCCCGGGACTCCAGGATCATGACCTGAGCCGAAGGCAGTCGCCCAACCAACTGAGCCACCCAGGCGCCCCAAATTGAAACTTTATTAACAAGGGTGATAAATTAATGATGTTTTAGAAGATGTAATTTTTGTTTCAAAAGAGAGGGTAGACAGGTTAAACTGGATTCAGATATTTTTTTCTCACCAACTGTGATACCTCAAAATACCCTTCATTTCCTTCAATTATGACACTTTTTTATTCCAGTAGTGCTTTACCTTTCTAAAGCTACCTTCAACAGAACATTCAATATCACACCGGATTGTCAGCATTGTTCCTGGGTTGTTCAAATAAGAGTGAGATGCTGAAACATGTTTTGGACTTACCACGCAGTGTTGTCCACATAGATTTTGTGTTCTCTGGGAAGTATTTCTACATATAGTCAGCACTTCTGAAGCCATATCGTTCTTTTCTTCCTTTCTACAAAATCATGTCGAGGATTCCAAAAAAGTTCCTTCCAAGAAGTATAGTGAAAATTTCATCGTATTTTTAAAATCACAGTGGCTTGTACAAAATAGGTTTCCAATAATATTTTTTTTTGTTGAATTGACAAACATATGCCAGAATGCCCCATAGTGTGATTTGCAGTGTTATTATCAGAATGATTTTGCAACAAATTCTGAGTTATTTGCTGATGAAAGAATTCTAGAGATTAAATAATAAAGCAGGACAGGCAAATATAATAACTGTGACTTTATTTTATTTTTTAAATTTTTATTTTCTTATTTTATTTAATTTTACGTGTGTGTGTGTGTGTGTGTGTGTGTGTGAATAAAGCAATAGAAGTTTATTAAGTGAAGATACAGAAAAAGCACTCAAGAATGAGAGGGGTCCTGACAGGGTTGCCAAGGAGGGCCTTTGGGGTTGGTCTTTTATGGAAAGCTAACCAGGGAATTTAAATCCTTTTAACATCTCTATTGTAACACCTTCAGTGGCTTACTTCTTTTTAGGGGCTGGTTATTCTTCCTTGGTCACAGGTGATTATCATAAAGACACCCACCCCACAGGACCCACCGTACACACCTAGGGCAGGATGGCCCTCCACCCCACATGCCTAGGGCAGGGTGTGACTTTATTTTAATTTTTAAATTCGTTTTGTGGCTTTTTATCCCCAGTATATGTACATTCTTTATCTAGATTTTTTAGCTTTTGTTAGGGCCTATCTGAAACTTTTAACATTAGGATTCTGAGATCATGCCCAAGCCTCGTTAGATTTACGATGATTAGTGATGTCTACCCTGGAAGTTGGAAGGGAGTGTTAATATGGCATTTGCTATTCTGGATTTAGGGAATGTTTTGTAGCAGATTAAATTTTTCATATTCTACAACTGTTTTGTCCTCTGATGGAATTCCTTTTTTATCATCCAGCACTCTTATATTGACACTCATATTTTCAAATCTGCTCTCAGGAAGGAATAAAAAACTCATAAAGTAAAATCAACAATAATAATTCTCATTTTAAATCTGTATTTTATGCCAGGCACGGTGGTAGATGCCTTACATTTATTTATGTAATACCCAGTAAAATGACTATGGAGTAAGAATTACTCCTATTTGACAGAAAAAGTTTAGATAGTTGCATAATCTCAGAGGTAATAAGTACCCAGTTCAGAATTGGAGCCCCGATTATCCGACTCCAAAGTCCACAGTCATAATCACTACATTTACCAAGAGTATAAATGACACTGAATCTATTAAATAACAAAAATTCAACTGAGTAAATTTTAAAGATCTAATTGGCTTTATCAAACCATTCATGAATCAGGCAGCATCCCATCTAACAAGTAAGGAAGCTCCAAGGACTTGTACAAAATGGAAGGATTTTATAGGAGAGGGGGGCAAGAAAATTATTAGAAGAAGGAAAGGATTGTTTCAGGTAAGATGACTTTCCTTTAGGGAAAGAGCAAGGGGTCTTACCATGTAGATTACCTCATCTTTCTTTGAGGGATGGTGAGGATCCATCCATGTGGCAGACTACTTGGCATGATAGAAAAATTCTTGACTGACTGGTTTAAGGTTACTTTTCTGGAGGAAGTTGAAACTTTAATTAGATTATGTTGGAAGCCCTGGTTTGGGAACTTGGTCTAAATGACCCCATGTGGGACCTGTGGTTTCCTTGTTAACAAAGCTTGGGACATATGAATATCAATGTGAATCAAGGCTATCAGTAGAGAGGTCAATGCTAAGGATGAGATCTCACTTATTTTCCTGTAAATAAACAGTTATATTGTATACAGTTTTTGACATTTCTCCAGATCAAAGCCAATCCATAAAGTACAGCAGTGCTTAGGTTATAGAATCAAAAGGCTTTAGTACATTGAAAGACCTTAGGAATCATTCCTTTCAACATCCTCATTTTTTGGATGAGGTGATAGGGCTTGGGAAGGTATACAGTAACTTGCCTTTGTTCATGAAGACTAGTACGCAGGTGGTCTGACTATAGATCCTGGATTCTTTCTATCACCTCAGTTTACTTTTCCTGAGTACATGTAAAGTAATGTCAGAAAGGAAACCCATGATCAGGAGAAGAACAAACCTAGTGTTAGGGATAAAGTATTTTTCCTCTGATCTTCAAGGTCCTTCTAGCTGGACTAAGAATCAAATTGACATGAGGCAGATTAACAGGAGAAAATCATATGTAATCGTGTAGGTATGGAGAATCCACACAGACATGGAAATTCCAAAGACTGTGAGGTGATATGATGTTTATACAAGCTAAGAAGAGGGGAATGGATCTTATTATACAAAGGGGAGAAAGACTATTTGCAGGACGGTGAGAGGAGATGTTTGGAAAACAAAAATTGACCTATCATGCAGATAAATTTTTGAATTTATATTAATTATATATAATTTTCTGAAATTATATATAATTTTTGGTAAAGAGGAATCTCTGTTAATAGCTCTTTTCCTGGTACAGGTAGGCAGCGAAGGGGAGGTAAAGAGCTTTTCCTGAATATTCTGGGTTTTAATTGCTTTTAACTCAAAATGTTGTTCATGCCAAAGTGGCCCATCTTGGGACTGCCTGCCTTTGGCCCCAACACTAGTATTAAAATTATGTCATGGAATAAAGAAATAAAAGGCAAGGGAAGGGAAGGCAGGAGAAAGTAAGGACTAAGTAGTAGCTCAAAAAGAAAAAGAATTCTTACAGTACCCACCGTCAAAAATTTCAACTATCTTTGCTATGTAGGATTTTATTACTCACTGACCAATAGATGCCAACGTTTTAAAGAAAGGAACAATATAAAGTATAATCTCTCTCTTCAAAAATAGACCGAACATAACTTGCTTCAGGTGTCTCTTCACTCTACATAGTAGATATCCTAAAAGTTTATTACAATGCAATTTGAGATCAGTGGATGTGCTGTGCAGAAATGGTCTCAACAAAGCCAGAGAGGAGTCATTTTGACCACTGAAAATCCCAAGAGTGTGACAACAGCACTCCTGGTGCTGTTGGAGAGAGTTCCCTATGGTCGGGAGATGTTAAAGTAGTTCCTGAGTCGTGAATTAGGGATTCAGGTATTAGTTGTTAAAACAATACCCAGTGCCCCTTAGTGCCTGGTGACATTAAGGGAATCTAATTCTTAGGATTCAAATGTGGTGACCAAATGGACTTCTCATTCTGTTGATAGGAAGACAAATTGCCAAACTGCTGTTTTGCTAGTCTAGAAAAAGAAAACCATAACATATCATGAAACTCCACTGGGTTAGAAAGAATTATACGTAGTATATTTAATGTCCGGCTTAATCCTGGGTTTAAAATTTTGTAAAAATATAACTGTATGTCATTTACCATCTTCTTTGTTTTAAACCTACTACCCATAGGTATACAACTTAGTCCGTGGAAATGACTGACCACAGGACTCAGGCTTTTATTTAAAATAGTGTGTACATGTATGTACACACATATGCATGTGTGCTGTTATGGTGTGTTTTGACTAGTTAAAAGTAACAGGCACTCATATAATTCAGTTGCCATCAGTTAGGTGAGGCTGAACCAATCATAGATCTTTAGTCTTCAGACTTCTTTTACAGTGAGAAACTATAAATTACTTCCAGTTTTAGTCAAGAACTATAAATCTTAAGAGGTGAAGTGTTAAGTTCATGAAGAAAGGTATCCCCTCAGGTGGAAAATTCTCTATATTAAGTTAATGTTCAGTGATATTTAGGTACCTGTTTTGGTAAATCTGTAGAGGCCACTCCTCACTGAGAAATTAAGAGTTAAGTGAATAGAAGAAAACATTTTTAAATACAATTGAGGTGTTTGTTTTTTTCTTCAGAAGATCACACAAAATTAACCTGTTCAGTAATATGTCACATGGTAATGTTAAAGCATATTGTACTGTGAATTCTCAAGTGGTGAATATTCAGAAATGTATGATTGCATGCAACTAAACTTAAAAATAAATGAATTTTCAAAAGATGGCAAGAGATCAGTTTGGATATCAGAAAAATTATGTTTTTCTATGGGGTCTCATTAATTTTACCTTCCAAAAGGCAAAATATCTAGCTTACCCTGTTTTTTTACCCAACTAATTTTGAAACCTTCCTTATGAATCTGAATATAATATTATGGTAAATTTTAAAAAATTAATATACTAACATTATATAGGTTCACAGATTAAACATTCCTTTGCCATGAGATCCTGAATTGATGACCAAAATAATAGGCAAAATCATATAGTTTCTACATAAGTTTAACTACAACAAAAGTATTATCACTTCAGACATTTTAGTATGTAAAATTTTTTCATAAGCAGCATATAAGCAGCAAATTGCAAAGTAAAAGACAGAAAAGATCAGATAGCTTAGAAAAAATATTTCTGGACCTGACCAGGCAGCTCAAATTAGGTGTGGGTAGGTTAGACTTGATTTTATTTATTTGTTTGTTTATTTATTGATCCTTAGTAACAAAGAAAATCTTACCTCACTGACAGCTATTTATTGACATACTTAAAAGATGCAAATAGATCATTTAGACTTTTCCTACCTTAAGTATGAAGAATTTTCTTTACTTGAATTCTGTATCAAATGCATCGAATGCACAATGGTATAATTTCATTGAATCATTCTGAGGACAATATATTATGCCCTCTTTACCATAATTAATACAGATTTCCTCTTTCAACCTTATGCCCAAATGATGTTCATTTATCACAATTGGACTTATACACACAAATACTAACTAAGCCTCTATATGGTACAAAGAATTTAATTCTAGTGTTAAAGTCTAACAGCAAATAGCAGAAACTTTCTTAGGGATTTTGAGACATGGTTAAAAAGTGAGGAAATGGTATTGGAATTTTGTTAGCTGATAGGAAAAGAAATCTTTCAGCTATCCCAAGTGATGTCAGAGAGATATTTCTGTGAACAGAGAACACAGCAGGATTTACTTACAGGTTGTCAGGGGCAGGGCTGGTTGAAGCTCTTCCCTGTGGTATTCATTCATTTATTGAATGCTGTTACAATTATTTGCTTCAGCCGACATGATCTGAAATGCATACAAAACATGTAAGTATTCGAATTTTCAATGAAAATCTCAATCCTAATTAACTATAAATCAGTAAAGCTGGGTAGCCTGAGGTAGGTTAAAATGAGAACATTGTACATGAAAGTCTACATATGCCCCTAAATCTAAGAATTTCCTAGTTGCAAACCTCCAAATCACTGCATGCAATTTCCCTGACTTCAGTTACCTTCCTAAGGGAAGTGAGAGCAGGTTAACCAAGCCAAATAGAAGTTTGTGTCATCAGGAATAAATGTTTGGGGTGTTTTTTTGGTGTGTTTTGTTTTGTTTTGTCCATGTAGCAAAAGCCATATGGGTCTCAATGGAAGTAGACTTCTGGCCCTGTCATCTGAGAATGTGCAGTAGAACAAAGTTAGAATTTATGCCCTCCTGGTTTAGCTGAATTACACCCCTGGGGCCTTAGGCCTAGAAGGAGCAGTGTTCCTTTAGCACTTTCTTTGTGCCACTCTTAAGAGACTTAGCACATACTGCTTCATCAAGTTATTAGTATGATTATATTATCTTCCCTTGTAAGGCTTTAAGTTCTTTAAGGACAATAACTATAACTTTACTCCTTTATAGGAGTACTAACATTATTGCCAATCACTGGACATTGCAAATCATGGATATTCAAAAATATACAATTGCTTTAAAAAAAGAGATAAGTTATGCTACCAATGAACAGACAGGAGACAAGAAATTCTCAAACACTTGACAAGGAGAGACTATTTCAAACATTCACAAAGATTCCTATCTTGAGCCTCATGTCCTAAATGGACTTTGGATTAGATTCACTGGTTTTGTTTATTTTCATTTCTGCTCATCTCAAGTCAGAGGTAAGTTGACACTGGCAAATGAATAATCATATGTACATTTCCAGTGGGAAGCATAACACCTGTATATCCAAAGTTATATTCACCTCTCTTCAAATTAGAAGATAGTCATCAAGGCCATAATATAAATAGCAACTTCCCAAACAGGACTGTGTGCACCTTTGGGAAGACTATGGAAGTCAGGGGCTGACCAGACCTCAACCTCCCTTGCTAATCTGATGTGACAATCACATTTTAACCAAGCCAGATGCTGTATCTGAGCATTTCCTTGTTTTTGATTATTTTATTAATTCTACATAGAAGTTTGAATAAGGTCTCATAATCCATATTACCATGTTTGTATAAAAACTGAGGAGTTAAATAAAACCACTGATTTTGATTTGGCTCTGTACAATTTAATATGAAATCTCTTCTCAAAATAGAAAGCTCTTTTGGTATTTGATAAATACCAGACATAAGAGTACACTGTTTAATTCACCCTTCTTTGAAAAGTAGCTCACTGAAGAGAAGACTGACCATTTAGAATCTTTCCTTTTTTTTTTCCTCTCTCTCTCTGTCCAGTGAATTGACTGTGTTGAGTTTGAACCAAAACTACCTCCTATAGGCAAGTAACAGGGAAGTCTGCAAGTCTTCACTTTCTGACATCTTTTTGAGAGAAAAATATGATCCTATCTTTCTGATTTTCTCCTTTTACATTACAATGTTATGGTAGTTTCTGCCCACTGAACTATTCGACCCTAACATTCCATTAGTAAAGGTATTTACTATAATATTTATAAGATTACCTTTATCGCCTACTTGCACAGAGAGTAGATTGGGGTATGTGGTTTCGTCTCTTAAGCTTATTAAATGATAATGTAGATATCAGTCATACTTCAAATAAAATATGACTGGGAGATTAAAGTATATTTAGCCTGGGGTTAACCTGTAGGACAATCTCAATCATGTTTTTCAATAGCTACTCTTACCTGTATATTCAATAAATAAAAATAACATTATCTCTGAGCTTGTCTGGTGACTTGGCGATATGTTTGTGCAGAGAAATTGATGTTATACTTGGTAAAAATGTTAGTTTCCCTTGAAATTACTTGTCTTAATTATTCTATATTATTTCATTTCTCGACTATATAACCATCTCATTTTCTTGAAGTTAACCTTTAACTTGCTTGTTATTTTTAACAAAATATTTTAATAAAGTATTTTAATAAATTGGCTTTTATAAGCCTTTTATTCATAAAACAATTTCTGAAAATTGTATATCAGAATGTTGTAAAAAATTTTTGGCAGTGAATATTAAGTGAGTAAGTCTTGCTCAAGATATCTATGGTATAAACTGTGTTAGCTCAGGGTGCCATAACTACATACCATAGACTGGACGATTTAAACAACAGTAGTTTATTTCTCACAGTTCTAGAGGCTGGAGGTCCAAATTCAGGGTGCCAGCCTGAACTGTTTCTGATAAGGACTTTCTTCCTGGCTTGCAGATGGCCACCTTATCACTATGTGCTCACATAGCCTTCCACTAGTATATATGCATGGACAGAGAATGAGAGAGAGAGAGAGAGGTCTCTTCTTTTCTTAAAAAGCCACCAATCCTTCTGAATTAGGATCCTACCCTTAGGATTTCACTTAACTTTACCTACTAAAAGCACTATGTCCAAATATAATCACATTGAGGTTAGGGCTTCAGCATATGAATTGGAAGGGGACACAATTCAGTCTATAGCATTCTGATTTCTATACATTTCTCATTTGTACTCTACTGATGACAAGGGATTTCATAATTGATTAATTATTAGATCATTTGAGTGTGTGTTTATCAAACACTTGTAGAGAACTTCTTATATATCAGGCAATATAGTAGTACTAAAGTTACGAAGATTAAAAAGCATTATTCTTGTCCACTACAAGTCCAAGAGTAGTGGGGAAATCAATCAGGTACAAAGAATTAATGTACAGTATGGTTAATTGCTGTAGCAGTAGAATTCAGATAAATGAAAAAATGAAAGAAGGGAAACAAGTTGTAAATCCTTAAAGATGTTGAAGGCTTGAATAATACTGTCAACCAACTTGAGATAATTGACGTTTATAGAACACTCCAACCAACAATAGCAGGATACTCATTCTTTATAAGCTCAAATGTAGAATTCACTAAGCTATATTTATGCTGGTATAAAAAGCAAGTCTGAATGAATTTAAAAGGATCAGAAGTCATAAAGAGTATTTCTGTGACAAAACAGAACTAAATTAGAAGTCTATAACAGAAAAATACCTGAAAAACCTCCAGGGGCGCCTGGGTGGCTCAGTCGTTAGGCGTCTGCCTTCAGCTCAGGTCATGGTCCCAGGGTTCTGGGATCGAGCCCCACATCAGGCTCCCTGCTCGGCGGGAAGCCTGCTTCTTCCTCTCCCACTCCCCCAGCTTGTGTTCCCTCTCTCGCTGTGTCTCACTCTGTCAAATAAATAAATAAAATCTTTGGGAAAAAAAAAAACAAAAAACCCCTCCAAATATAAGGAAGAAATAATAACAGATTATATTAAAAGTAATTGGGGAGGGGGCTGGCATGTAAAATGTAAGGTGGGTGAGTATTATTATTTTCACTGCTTTATTAGGAAATAATTTTCATATGATAAAAATATACCCATTTTAAACATATAGTTTGATAAGTTTGGGCAAATGAACAGGTGATGAAACCACCATCACATCAAGATAATGGGACATTTCTGTCATCTGAAAAATCCATCCTGGGTCACTGTGAAGTTGATCACAAACCCCGTTTCCAGGCCTGGGCACCCACGGACCTGCATTCTGTTCCTGCAGTTTTGCCTTTTCTAGGATTTCTTATAAATGGAATCTAAGTATGTAGTCTTTGTGGCTGGCTTTTTATACTTCGCATAATGTTGTAGATTTTTATCCATGTTCTATATATTCATATTTCCCCCTCTTTATTCCTGAACAATGTTCATTTTTAATGACCTATACAATTTATTTTGCTTATTAGACATTTGAGTTGATTCTAGTTTGGGGGTCTTATGAATAAAACTCCAGCATACATTTGTTTACAAGTCTTTGTGTGGGTGTAAGTTTTCATGTCTTTTGAATGCATTGCTAGGCCCAGTGGTAAGTGTAAATTTCTCAGTCTCTTTTCCAGCCTTGAATTCTACCCTTGGACCCTGAGTGGGCTGGGGAATGCATTCAGTCAAAAGTGAGAATACTCCGAAATCTCACCAGGAGTTGGTTTCTGTTTCAAAGGTAGATCCCCTTTTAGTTTCTGTCTGCTTTTTAACAGAGTTCAGGGAGCTCCCATGCTCATGGGTAGTTTATAGACAGCCAAGATTTTGAGCAGTATTTATAGTTAGATGTTTAAATATCAGTTCTTCTGTGGCTATTTTGCTTACAGGGTTTCCCCCTTAAATATCCAACTGGTCTGCTGCCTTTTACTTTATTATCTGCCACCTTGAGCTGCTAAGCCTGTACTTCTTCACCTGGTTTGAAGACTTGGGGTAGCTTGTGAAATACTCAAGACAAGAAAAACACAGACTCACAATTCTTACCCAACACAACAGTCATCGTTGAAAGTAAGCTATTCCTGACTTGTTAATTTTAGCCATTCTGACTGGTGTGAGGTGGTATCTCATTGAGGTTTTGATTTGAATTTCCCTGATGCCGAGTGATGTTGAGCACTTTTTCGTGTGTCTGTTGGCCATTTGGATGTCTTCTTTCGAAAAATGTCTCTTCATGTCTTCTGCGTACTGAATGGAGCACTGGGTGTTATACGCAAACAATGAATCATGGAACACTACATCAAAAACTAATGATGTAATGTATGGTGATTAACATAACATAATAAAAAAAAGAAAATAAATAAATAAAATGAAAAAAAAGAAAGTAAGCTATTCCTAAGATTTTGCATGACTTCATAATTTCCAGTGCCTTCAAATAGTTTTTCTTATAATTTTGTTCAGATTTTATAGTTTTTATCTGTAGGAAGGATTTCCCATCATTAGCAGAAAGGTTTTTTTTTTTTAATTTATAATACTTGGGGCACCTGGGTGGCTCAGTCGGTTAAGCGTCTGCCTTCGGCTCAGGTCATGATCTCAGGGTCCTGGGATCGAGCCCCGCATTGGGCTCCTTGCTCAGCGGGGAGCTTGCTTCTCCCTCTCCCTCTGCCCTTCCTTCCTGCTCGTGCTTTCTCTCTCTCTCTCTCACAAATAAAATCTTAAAAAATAAAATAAAATAAAATTTATAGTACTTAACAAAGAAATGTCTAGAAAATATTCACCAAATAGTAAGTAGTAGTTATTTTATATTGGAGGAATTTCAGATAATTCAGATAATTTTTCTTTTTTATACTTTTCTACATTTTTTGATCTTTCAATTATACTGTTATAATCAGGAAGAAAAAGAACATTCCATTTTATTACTTCATTTTGTAATAGTCTGCAAGAACAAGAACACTGGAAGTTGGAGCTGAGATGTAATTTTAGAGACTGTTTAAGTGCTTTAACAAACAGGAGAGAATTATTTTGTAATTAGTATAGTTTTATGTCTAATGCAAAACCTCCTGTTAAGGTGGTACTTGAAAAGATTTGTTGGGCTTTCACTCCTAAGTAGTTTAAAAATTTGTCTTATTTGTGCTATTAATTTGTATTAGTATAACACATTTTTTTTTTTAAAGATTTTATTTATTTATTTGACAGAGAGAGACACAGCGAGAGAGGGAACACAAGCAGGGAGAGTGGGAGAGGGAGAAGCAGGTTTCCTGCCGAGCAGGGAGCCCGATGCGGGGCTCGATCCCAGGACCCTGGGATCATGACCTGAGCCGAAGGCAGACGCTCAACGACTGAGCCACCCAGGCGCCCCAACACACTTTTTAATAATAGAAAATAATGTGGGTTCATGTTGTCTGATTAATTTTAGTTATTAATATAATTTAATAGCTTTTGTAAAGGTCACAGTATTATTTCTATGGGAGCATCTTCTGACCTGAGAAAAAATAAGAGGAGATTATAATAGCTATTATTCATTGAGAATTGACCAAATACCAGTCATT
This sequence comes from Neomonachus schauinslandi, assembly GCF_002201575.2. NCBI lineage: Eukaryota > Metazoa > Chordata > Mammalia > Carnivora > Phocidae > Neomonachus > Neomonachus schauinslandi. The sequence continues at coordinate 71,858,352 of NC_058414.1, read as the reverse complement.
GCTCTAAACCCTTTACACATTTTTAAACCATTTAATTTTCTTAACACCCTTATCAAGTGGGTTCAAATATGATTCTCTTTTTATGGATTAGGAAACAGATTTGGGAAGATTGAGTATTGCTCTAGGGTCACTAACTTGATACATGGCAGAGCGGCAGTTCCCTAGATTTGAACCCAGGCAGACCGGCTCTGTGTCCACTATCTTTACACTACACCACACATACTATGGAAAAATGTGGATTTGGGGATGGGGAATGGGATCTCATGGTCCTTCTCTCTCAAAATTAAATGGGAGAAAATATTGCCAAAGGAAGGTAGAGAGTTCCTTCTTCAGAGCTCTCAGAAGGCTACATTGGGCTAACATTTTCCCAGGATGCTTTAGATATGGTCCAAATTAAAGGCAAGATGATTTTGAAAATGTCTTCCAGATCTATATCGTTCAGTATCTTAGTTCACAGCTATTCTGGCCTAAGTAAAAATTTAGAAGTAAATATTTTCTCACACCCTGCACCCCAGAAGCTACTTTTTTTTGAACCTTGGCCCTCAATTCTCCCTTAATTTAGATTTCTAAAAAGTTATGTCTTAAGGTCAGTTTGGTGGAAAGAGCACAGTCGTATATAGCAGTGTACAGAAGCCTCTCGTTTTTCTCCATTAACCATTCTTTTCTCTCTTACTAACAAAACCTTTTGAGTTTTAACCACATAAATGACTGCCTGGCCAAATTACATTTTCTTGCTTCCCTTTTAGGTAGATGTGTCAGTATGACTAACTTCTGACCAATATAGTGTAAATGTAAATGAAAGAGTCAATCGAAGTCACGTCTTTCAAAAGAAAAGTGCTTATTTTCCCCTCCCCCCCCTTTTTTCCTGTTCTGCAAGCTGGAAAAATGGATGTAAGTGGTTCAATTGCCTTGGATCTGAGATCAAAACCATATATTGAGAATGGCAGGGTCAACCTATCTGCCCTGGATCACTTTCTGTACAGTTAACTGAGAAAAAAAAAATGTCCTTCTATGTTATTTAAATGATGTATTTTAAATCTATATTATTTCAATCATGTATTTTGTTGTCTCTTTGTTACAAAAGTGTAGCCAGTATCCTAATGTAAAAATTAGTATCTGAAAGTGGGGCATCATCCCAATAAAACCCAAAATATGTGGTACTGGCTTTGCCAGTGGGTGGTGGGAGGCAAGAGGACATAAAGAATAATCCAGAAAGCTGGTGGCTCTTGTCATACTGGGGCAAAACATTGAGTAAACAGTTACCTGTGATAATTTTAGAGGTAGGCCACATCTTTACTAGAACTGCAGCTCCAGTGTCAGTGGCTAGAAAAAGTAAAAGTGTTGGTGTACTTCAGCAGATGATTTCTGCTTTTAGTAACTAGGAGAGAAATGGATTCAGTCAATTAACCAATTGGCAAGTAAAAATTGAAAGTAACAAAACCATTCTAATGGAGTACTCTCTGTCCTTTTAATTAAAATAAGCACTGATCTTAAAGTATAAAGGTATGATATTTTTTCACAGGAAGGTGTTTTTGTCCACGAAACCAGTTCACTGTCAGTAAAGAGGCCACAGTAATGATCTTTTGAAGTCATGATTGTATCTGGATTAGAGAGGCCATCTCAAGTTGAGCGAACAGACTGATTGGAAGCTTAATTTTTGTTCACTCTTCCACCTGCCAGCTCTTTGGGTAATTTAATTGTCAAAGGGTGAATTTATTGGAAAGAAAAGGGTGAAATATCAAACTGATTTTAAAAAAAGAAATGTTAGTGTCTGTGTATGACAAATCAGTGTTAAAACACTAAGACTGTAACCAAAACAAATATATTACCAAAAAAAAAAAAATAATAATTCAAAGGGTGCCTGGGTGGCTCAGTTGGTTAAGCATCCGACTCTTGATTTCGGCTCAGGTCATGATCTCAGGGTCATGGCATCGAGCCCCGTGTCGGGCTCTGCGCTGGGCATGGAGCCTGCTTAAGATTCTCTCTCTCCCTCTGTCCCTCCCCTCTCTCTCTCGCTCAAAAAAAATAAAATCAATCTAAATCAACTATGAGTTCAGTAATTTGGACCTTAGAAGATTAGAAAAGCCAAATACATCTGAACCCCAAACAGCAGAAGAGAGGACGGTTGCTGGGAGCCTTTCTAGAAATTGCCATATTAAATGTTCTTTGTCAGAAAATTGGAGCAGATGGCGTCCAGGGCAGTTTAAAGATATTGTCCTCCCTTCCAAACTCCTGTTTCAGATGGCCTCAGGGTAAATGCCATTAAATTGAGGTAGGTGAGAGAGTAGTCTGAGCCCAGAAACTAGTATATAAATGAAAGCCTAAAGTTGTAAAATCTACAACCAGAGAAGATAGATTCATTTTGGTTACTTCAAATGGAAGTGACCAGAATCAAAGTGATGAAAAGAAATCATTGGTAACTGCAAGTCTGGCCGACACAAATCTGGCCTATGGTTGCTGAACCTCAAAAACAACCTCTGGTTCCCAGAGTCTGCATCAGCAGTATAAGGCTATGAGGACATATTCCTCAGCCCCGCTTTCATTTGAGACCACAGAAAAAAACTACAAGAAGACAAAGGAAGGGACTACAGAGGACAATGGACAAAGGAATTATTTCTAGAACCCATGGCAAACTGAGTTAACCAAGGAATTTACACAGCATGAAGTCTTCAAAATTCATGGTCAGTGGGATTTGTGACTTGTTTTTCCTTCTTGTTTTGAATTTGAGTATTTGTTGTAGTTAGATTGTTTCTACCCCACCCTTGTACATCAAGTACGTATGTGGAGGGCATGTGTCTTTTAGTTTTTAAGTCACAGGATCACAGGTGGCCACTTCTTGTGCTAGAAAGCACTGTGCTCCATCCCGAAATATGGACTTCCTGTTGGCTATAACTCTGGATTCTCTCCCTTGGAGAAAGCATGAGAACGTTTATATGCACAATAAAGATGTGTATTGACGTGTGCTTGGCCAGACGTGACACCACGGAAGTGACTGCTAGCTGTGCTCATTATCCTTTCCACCCTCCTCCTTTATTAATAGAATGTTTACTGACAAAATGTGAATGATCAGGTAGAGGCTGCATTTCCCAGCCATCCTTGAAAGTACGTGAGAGCATGTGGCTAAGATCAGGCCAATGGAGTGTGAGTAGATATAATAAATGCAACTTCTAGTCCCGGCTGTTAGATGAAAGTTGCTTGCTTTTCCCTTTCTCAGCTCTGCAGGTCTGCTGTATGTGACATGAAGTCACATGGATTTTGAACAAGTAAGGCTTTTGTCACAAGTGAAGCTCTCCTATAGCATCTTAGCCTTTACCTGAAACATTGGTTACTTCTGCCCACAGTTCATTTTTAACTGGCCGCATGACTTGTAGGCAAACCTTACTGAGCCTGAGTGTCTTCATGTCCGAAAGGAAGTATCTTCTCTTTCCATTCTGATTGTGTATGTGACTCCTATGTGAAAAATATATTCTAAGAATTCTGAAAGCATTTTACCATACACAAATTTAATATCATTTTTAATGAGATACAGTTTAACCACTTTTAAAAAGGTATAGAAACACAAAGTAGGACGACTGATACTCCTCACATTAAACTGTTCTTTTCCTGAGAAACAATCATACAATTTTTGGTGTCATTTCTTATGAATTATTCAAAAGAAATAGAACTAATATATAACAAGACGTTCATAAAAGTTGCTCATTTCTTTTTAACAGATAAAGTATAAAAACTCCATAATAGAAGAGTAATTAAGCAAACAATGATAAGTCATCTTTATAAAATAGAGTACAGTCAAGTGGTGTTGGATATATTGCTTTTGCTTTCCAGATCCTCCCTGCTCTGTGTCACAGGCAGCTGACCTGTTTGAACTTTTTCAGCAGGTGTGCTTTTCCTCCGGTCATGGTGATGAGAAATACTGGCAGGGGATCAGAGGGAAGGAGAGGAGTGGGGCACGGGGATATCTTTCTCCAGATTCCCTCTTTGCAGCATCACTGCGAGCTGTCTGGTACTCTCTGCCCAAAATGAGGACTCCTGTCACCCAGACCTCTGCACAGAGCACTTTTCACCTGCAGGTTGAGTAATTGTTCTCAACCCTTGTCTCTTCAGTCCTTGGGTTGGGAGCAGCCACCTGGTTACTAGCCCTGGGGTGCTGTACTCTGCTACCTCCAGCCCACGTCTTTATAAATTGTCCCTTTATTGAACTATCCCTCGATGACCTAATTTGAGTGTGCCCTCTATTTTCTTCTGGGACCGTAACGGGTATACAGGTAGAAAATGGAATTTTATATACTATGGACATTATATAAAATACAATGCATAAGACTGAAGATCAAAAAGAAAGACAAAGCAATGGAATACTATGTTATGATGGTAAGATTAAAGGTGAGCATATTTTCTTTCTTAATTATATTTCCTATTAGGTTAGAGTTATTTTATTAGTTAAAAAATGTAAAATTGTTGCTAGGATATTTTGTCAGGTGGATTTTCTTAGCTTTGCTTTACTACCTAGATAAGAATGAATCATTAACATGTTGAATTTATGTAAATCACCCTAATCATCTGCTTTCTCTTTTTCTGTTTCTATGCCACAGAGACTTGCTAGAGAAAGTTTTGGAAGCAGGCTGACATTTTATTTTTTTATTTTTTATTTTTTTTAAGATTTTATTTATTTGCGAGAGAGAGAATGAGAGACAGAGAGCATGAGAGGGAGGAGGGTCAGAGGGAGAAGCAGACTCCCTGCCGAGCAGGGAGCCCGATGCGGGACTCGATCCCGGGACTCCAGGATCATGACCTGAGCCGAAGGCAGCCGCTTAACCAACTGAGCCACCCAGGCGCCCCAAGCTGACATGATTTTAGTCAGAGTTTTTCACTTTGAGCAAAGGGAGCAGATTCTGGCTGATTTCACCAGAGACGTTTATTGGGTATATATCAGGAGCATACACATTTGTTGGGAAAAGAACAAAGCTCAGGACTAAGCTTCCAGGATCATGCTCCAAATCTCAGAATGTCCTAATAGGTCTTTTAATATGTCCTAATGTCTTTTTATCATAACTGTCACTGAAGCTAGATCTTCCAGCTTACTTTGATGCCCAGGTATTTAACTTTGCTACAAACTCAACAATTGCCCGAACCTTGCTGCATGTGTCTGCCCCACGGCCACCACTGCCTGATAAAGCCAAATGGCTCTGCCACCATTCTCACTGCAAAGTGGACTCTGGGTGCACTCCAGCCTCACATTGGCTCTCCCTTCACCCAGAGTCACTCCTGCTCATACAGTTGGTGGAGCCTTGTGATGCACTTGCATTTTAGCCATGGAGGACAATGGGAAATTGAATTTCAACTTCTTTGTTGAGGAAATAGTAAATGGGTAGCCCTTCAATATGGAAGGTGCATTAGTTTACTCAGCTGCCAGTACCACAGACTGGGTGGCTTACATAAGAAAAATTAATCCTACAGTTCTGGGGGCCCTAAGTCCCAAATCAAGGTGTTAGCAGGCTCAGTTTCTTCTGGGGACTTCTCCTTGGCTTACAGATGACTGTCTTCTCTCTCTGTCTTCACATGTTCTTTCCTCTGTGTGTGTCTCTGTCCTAATCTCTTCTTATAAGGATACCCAGTCATATTAGATTAGGGCCCACTCCAATAACCTCATTTTAACTTAATTACCTCTTTAAAGACCCTCCCTCCAAATACAGCCATCCTCTGAGGTATTGGGGGTAAGGATATCAATATGAGAATTTGGGGCTGACATAATTCAGCCCATAACATAAGGGTATTTGAAAATCATGGCAACTAAATGCAATTTATGATCCCAGATTAGACTTTGGATGAGAGCGATATTGCTACGAAGGACAGAATTGGGACAATTAGAAATATTTTAAAATGGACTGTATATTAGATAATTATGTTTTATCAATGCTAAAGTTACTAAACTGGATCACTGTACTGTGGTCATATAAGAGAAGACCTTTGCTTTTGGGAGATGAATACTTAAATATTTAGAAGTAAATTGTCATGAGATTGACTTGCAAATATTTCGGAGGCAAAGAGAAAATATACTAGGTAATGTCCTATTGTAATTTAACTAAAGGCTCACATTTTTTCAAAACCAAGTTTTTTAAAAAGGTACTTCCTATCATCAACATATACTGTTCTTCCATGCTTAAATGTCTGAAATAAACAATTCCTGCTAAATACAATGCAACTGTCACTCTTCTAAGTGAATACTGGGAGAATTAGAGGTTTACTCAGTGATAGAGAAATTCCAAGTGATGACAAGGTCCATGGAGATAGATGATAGAATTCCAGTGAGGGTGCAGGTCATTATTGTTGAGCAAATCACCAAAGTGTGAGGCTGAGGGATTAAAATATTTTTTAGATAAGATGTAGGAGGTACTTTACAGGATAACAGGATGCATTTTGTTGGCTGGCAGATAGTAAGACAGGCTTCAAAATACTGGAGGAATGTGAAGAAGTGACCTGGAAGTTAGTTGAATTGAATGGTGGAAAAAAAAAATGTATAGGAGGGTGAGCTAGTTATATGTCACATATGTCAAAAGAAAGATGTAAAAATGCAGGGGAAATGCCAACAACATTCTGCTTTGTAATATGTTGGACATGAGAGAAGCCGGGAGGGGGTCCCCATTTTGAGAGCATGCAAGAGAGGCAGTGGAAAGATCAAGTTTCAGTTCAAGAAAAGAAAGAGGGAGAGGTGGACGTGTTACTTGAACTTGTGAGCTGTAGGAGAACTTGTTACTGATGGGTCAGAGATTATAAAAAACACTGAACAATGTTAAATAGAAAATATGTATACAAAGTGTCCTCTTATCATTAATTTTTTTTTACAGTTGCCCAATGAGGTATTCTAACTTTCTTTTCATCCTTAAATAAGCTTATCTTTGAGACAGTGTTATTGTGTGATTGTTCTCCAAAACAATCAGGGAAATATTGGAATTTTCTTTTCATGGTTGTTAGATAATATGTCTCAAAATTGTAATTTTTAAGGGTTTGTCTCTTTATAAGAATTAGAACATTCTCATTTTAATTTATTAAAAAATTGATGGAAAAAGAACAAAACACAGCACAGCATAAACTTGAAAAATATATGTAGATTCATTGGCAGAAGATTATTTTGACATCAGCAAAGAAGAGATCATAGAAGAGGATTTTAAGGAAAAGCTAATGTGACCTTAAAGGATTTTGCACTCTGGTCTCTACACTTGTGCAGTTATCAGAGAGTTCCCTGACTCCAAGTGTTTATTCACATCTGTCAGCTAAATCATAGATCCAAATGCAAAACGTAACACTCAGGAACATTATGTGGATTTGTGACACTCCCTGGAGGAGTTTGGGTCCATAAAGCAATGAATGGATTATAAGAAGACATAAATATGGTATTTTCATCTATGACAGATGCAATCTTACCCCAGTGTTATTTATATTATATAAAGGAAAACTGAACCTATTTTCCTCAGTCGAACTGAAAGGAGGCAACCTTAGGGATGAATAAATGAATAGCTTGCTATTAATTTCCAATTCCTATGACTACATCTTTGAAAACATCTAGATGGCTGATGTTTGTTTATTTATTTTATGTGTGTGAAAGAGAAAAAAAATGGAACCAAAAGGAAAATGTGAGATTGAATTGTGATGGTAGCTGAATAATAAATTTTTCATTTTTGCCATTATCCCAAATCATGCAAAATTTATCTAACTTTAGATTTTAATGACCCGGTGAACACTCAGACCAGGTTCTATGAAACCTGCTTTGAGTCTTTAACATTCTCTGAATCCTCGTCCTTAATTCATGTTAGGGAGGTGGGATCCATGGTGTTCTGGAAAGAGCCCAGGTCTTGAATTTAGAGGAGCAATGTTCTGGTATTAACTCCACCTGGCCTCTATACGCTTGCAGACCTAGGATGGAACGAGGAGATGCCGTAAGCTTCTCTGACTTCTGAGTTTGGTAATTTGATTTAATCAAGATGTCCCACGTCTTTTTTAGCATGTCAGTCCTCCGAAAATTTTGGAAAACAGTCATCAGTAAAGCAGTAGGGGCTTAGTCATTGTATAAATGCTATTTTCACAATATTTAAAACTTGGGCCAGATATTGAAGAAATTGTTATGAATCAGTTTTCTGTATTAAAGCTGTTTTCTTGTTCAAAATAGAAAAGAAGGGCTGGATACATAATTCATAACTGTTACTTAAGATAAGTACAGCTTAGATTAGAACTTTAGCTTTATATCTCACCAAGAGATGGATAAGAATATGCTCTTTCATTATTACAGTTGTGAATGGCAAAATGCTAATCAGGTGGAATTAGAGAACAATTTAATATTCTTATTTCAAAAATCAGAATCAATCAGAATCATGGTGTTTTGTGATGTGAAATTGTTTGGTTTCAAATAATTCTCTGCTGACAGGTGGCAGTCATATTCTGATTCCCTGAAACCTTGGTAAAATTGCTAAAAGGTATTTCATTAAATCAGGATTACAAAATTAAAGATACTCCTATTCCTTTAATCTCCAACTCCCCAACCCTCACTTAAAAGCTCTGTTCTGAAGAAAACTACCAGGATTTTTCCACCCAGGGAAAAAAGAGTCCTCAATTAAATTCAATTCAGCGAAGTTATTGGATCTCTTTCAGATTGTTGGAATAATATCCTTAAATAATGTCCTCTATCCTGTTGAGGCAATAAAACATAACACATGCAAATAGGATGGGTTTTGCAAATAAAGTCAGTAGAACTAATTTGAAATTGATATTAAAAATTGAGCCAATTTTCAAAAATAAATTTCCCATGGTCAGTTTTGATTGGTGATGTTAGCCGATGAAGTGGCCAGTGTGAAATGTTCTCTTGCTGTTATCACTGCAAATGATGGAAACAGCATTGGACTAGTAAAACTTTTGGAATGCTAGAGTTCACATACTTTCATGAATTATTAGTTGTGTTTATCTCCGAGTTTATCTGATAAACACAAAGTAGTTCTATAAGTAAAAATAAATGACTGGCTTTAACATTAGTTCCAGGTTTCTGTTTTGTTTTTTTTTTTTTAATTTTTTTTATTCTTATGTTAATCCCCATACATTACATCATTAGTTTTAGATGAAGTGTTCCAAGATTCATTGTTTGTGCATAACACCCAGTGCTCCATGCAGAATGTGCCCTCCTCAATACCCACCACCAGGCTAACCCATTCTCCCACCCCCCTCCCCTCTAGAACCCTGTTTGTTTTTCAGAGTCCATCGTCTCTCATGGTTCGTCTACCCCTCCGATTTCCCCTGCTTCATTCTTCCCCTCCCGCTACCTTCTTCTTCTTCTTTTTTTTTCCTTAACATATATTGCATTATTTGTTTCAGAGGTACAGATCTGAGATTCAACAGTCTTGCACAATTCACAGCGCTTACCAGAGCACATACCCTCCCCAGTGTCTATCACCCAGTCACCCCATCCCTCCCACCCCACCCCCCACTCCAGCAACCCTCAGTTTGTTTCCTGCAATTAAGAATTCCTCATATCAGTGAGGTCATATGATACATGTCTTTCTCTGTTTGACTTATTTCACTCAACATAATACCCTCCAGTTCCATCCATGTCGTTGCAAATGGCAAGATCTCATTCCTTTTGATGGCTGCATAATATTCCATTGTATATATATACCACCTCTTCTTTATCCATTCATCTGTCGATGGACATCTTGGCTCTTTCCACAGTTTGGCTATTGTGGACATTGCTGCTATAAACATCGGGGTGCACGTACCCCTTCGGATCCCTACTTTTGTATCTTTGGGGTAAATACCCAGTAGTGCAATTGCTGGATCATATGGTAGCTCTATTTTCAACTTTTTGAGGAACCTCCATACAGTTTTCCAGAGTGGCTGCACCAGCTTGCATTCCCACCAACAGTGTAGGAGGGTTCCCCTTTCTCCGCATCCCCGCCAACATCTGTCGTTTCCTGACTTGTTAATTTTAGCCATTCTGACTGGTGTGAGGTGGTATCTCATTGAGGTTTTGATTTGGATTTCCCTGATGCCGAGCGATGTTGAGCACTTTTTCATGTGTCTGTTGGCCATTTGAATGTCTTCTTTGGAAAAATGTCTGTTCATGTCTTCTGCCCATTTCTTGATTGGATTCTTTGTTCTTTGGGTGTTGAGTTTGATGAGTTCTTTATAGATTTTGGATACTAGCCCTTTATCTGATATGTCATTTGCAAATATCTTCTCCCATTCTGTTGGTTGTCTTTTGGTTTTGTTGACTGTTTCCTTTGCTTTGCAAAAGCTTTTTATCTTGATGAAGTCCCAATAGTTCATTTTTGCCCTTGCTTCCCTTGCCTTTGGCGATGTTTCTAGGAAGAAGTTCCTTCGGCTGAGGTTGAAGAGGTTGCTGCCCGTGTTCTCCTTTAGGATTTTGATGGACTCCTGTCTCACATTGAGGTCTTTCAACCATTTGGAGTCTGTTTTTGTGTGTGGTGTAAGGAAATGGTCCAGTTTCATTCTTCTGCATGTGGCTATCCAATTTTCCCAACACCATTTGTTGAAGAGACTGTCTTTATTCCATTGGACATTCTTTCCTGCTTTGTCAAAGATGAGTTGACCATAGAGTTGAGGGTCCATTTCTGGACTCTCTATTCTGTTCCATTGATCTATGTGTCTGTTTTTGTGCCAGTACCATGCTGTCTTGATGATGACAGCTTTGTAATAGAGCTGGAAGTCCGGAATTGTGATGCCGCCAGCTTTGCTTTTCTTTTTCAACATTCCTCTGGCTATGCGGGGTCTTTTCTGGTTCCATACAAATTTTAGGATTATTTGTTCCATTTCTTTGAAAAAAGTGGATGGTATTTTGATGGGGATTGCATTGAATGTGTAGATTGCTCTAGGTAGCATTGACATCTTCACAATATTTGTTCTTCCAATCCATGAGCATGGAACGTTTTTCCATTTCTTTGTGTCTTCCTCAATTTCTTTCATGAGTATTTTATAGTTTTCTGAGTACAGATCCTTTGTCTCTTTGGTTAGATTTATTCCTAGGTATCTTATGGTTTTGGGTGCAATTGTAAATGGGATTGACTCCTTAATTTCTCTTTCTTCTGTCTTGTTGTTGGTGTATAGGAATGCCACTGATTTCTGTGCATTGATTTTCTATCCTGCCACTTTACTGAATTCCTGTATGAGTTCTAACAGTTTTGGGGTGGAGTCTTTTGGGTTTTCCACATAAAGTATCATATCATCTGCAAAGAGTGAGAGTTTGACTTCTTCTTTGCCAATTTGGATGCCTTTGATTTCTTTTTGTTGTCTGATTGCTGTGGCTAGGACTTCCAATACTATGTTGAATAGCAGTGGTGATAGTGGACATCCCTGCCGCGTTCCTGACCTTAGGGGGAAAGCTCTCAGTTTTTCCCCATTGAGAATGATATTCGCTGTAGGTTTTTCATAGATGGCTTTTATGATATTGAGGTATGTACCCTCGATCCCTATACTCTGAAGAGTTTTGATCAAGAAAGGATGCTGTACTTTGTCAAAAGCTTTTTCTGCATCTATTGAGAGGATCATATGATTCTTGTTCTTTCTTTTGTTAATGTATTGTATCACATTGATTGATTTGCGGATGTTGAACCAACCTTGCAGCCCAGGGATAAATCCCACTTGGTCGTGGTGAATAATCCTTTTAATGTACTGTTGGATCCTATTGGCTAGTATTTTGGTGAGAATTTTTGCATCCATGTTCATCAGGGATATTGGTCTGTAATTCTCCTTTTTGATGGGGTCTTTGTCTGGTTTTGGGATCAAGGTAATGCTGGCCTCATAAAATGCGTTTGGAAGTTTTCCTTCCATTTCTATTTTTTGGAACAGTTTCAGAAGAATAGGTATTAATTCTTCTTGAAATGTTTGGTAGAATTCCCCTGGGAAGCCATCTGGCCCTGGGCTTTTGTTTTTTGGGAGATTTTTGATGACTGCTTCAATTTCCTTAGTGGTTATAGGTCTGTTCAGGTTTTCTATTTCATCCTGGTTCAGTTTTGGTAGTTGGTACATCTCTAGGAATGCATCCATTTCTTCCAGGTTATTTAATTTGCTGGCATAGAGTTGCTCATAATATGTTCTTATAATTGTTTGTATTTCTTTGGTGTTGGTTGTGATCTCTCCTCTTTCATTCATGATTTTGTTGATTAGGGTCATTTCTCTTCTCTTTTTGATAAGTCTGGCCAGGTGTTTATCAATCTTGTTAATTCTTTCAAAGAACCAGCTCCTAGTTTCGTTGATCTGTTCTACTGTTCTTTTGGTTTCTATTTCATTGATTTCTGCTCTGATCTTTATTATTTCTCTTCTCCTGCTGGGTTTAGGCTTTATTTGCTGTTCTTTCTCCAGCTCCTTTAGGTGTAGGGTTAGGTTGTGTACTTGAGACCTTTCTTGTTTCTTGAGAAAGGCTTGTATTGCTATATACTTTCCTCTTAGGACTGCCTTTGCTGCATCCCAAAGATTTTGAATAGTTGTGTTTTCATTTTCATTGGTTTCCATGTATTTTTTTAATTCTTCTTTAATTTCCTGGTTGACCCATTCATTCTTCAGTAGGATGCTCTTTAGCCTCCATGTATTTGAGTTCTTTCCGACTTTCCTCTTGTGATTGAGTTCTAGTTTCAAAGCATTGTGGTCTGAAAATAGGCAGGGAATGATTCCAGTCTTTTGGTACCGGTTGAGACCTGATTTATGACCTAGGATGTGATCTATTCTGGAGAATGTTCCATGGGCACTAGAGAAGAATGTGTATTCTGTTGCTTTGGGGTGGAATGTTCTGAATATGTCTGTAAAGTCCATTTGGTCCAGTGTGTCATTTAAAGTCTTTATTTCCTTGTTGATCTTTTGCTTAGACGATCTGTCCATTTCAGTGAGGGGGGTGTTAAAGTCCCCCACTATTATTGTATTGTTGTCGATGTGTTTCTTTGCTTTTGTTATTAATTGCCTTATATAATTGGCTGCTCCCATGTTAGGGGCGTAGATATTTACAATTGTTAGATCTTCTTGTTGGATAGATCCTTTAAGTAGGATATAGTGTCCTTCCTCATCTCTTATTACAGTCTTTGGTTTAAAATCTAATTTGTCTGATATAAGGATTGCCACCCCAGCTTTCTTTTGGTGTCCATTAGCATGGTAAATGGTTTTCCACCCCCTCACTTTCAATCTGGGGGTGTCTTTGGTTCTAAAATGAGTCTCTTGCAGACAGCATATCGATGGGTCTTGTTTTTTAATCCAGTCTGATAGCCTCTGTCTTTTGATTGGGGCATTTAGCCCATTTACATTCAGGGTAACTACTGAAAGATAGGAATTTAGTGCCATTGTATTGCCTATAAGGTGACTGTTACCGTATATTGTCTGTGTTCCTTTCTGGTCTATATTGCTTTTAGGGTCTCTCTTTGCTTAGAGGACCCCTTTCAAGATTTCCTGTAGGGCTGGTTTTGTGTTTGCAAATTCCTTTAGTTTTTGTTTGTCCTGGAAGCTTTTTATCTCTCCTTCTATTTTCAATGACAGCCCAGCTGGATATAGTATTCTTGGCTGCATATTTTTCTCATTTAGTGCTCTGAATATATCCTGCCAGTCCTTTCTGGCCTGCCAGGTCTCTGTGGATAGGTCTGTTGCCAATCTAATGTTTCTACCCTTGTAGGTTACATATCTCTTCTCCCGAGCTGCTTTCAGGATTTTCTCTTTGTCTATGAGACTCGTAAGTTTTACTATTAGATGTCGGGGTGTTGACCTATTTTTATTGATTTTGAGAGGGGTTCTCTGTGCTTCCTGGATTTTCATGCCTGTTTCCTTTCCCAAATTAGGGAAGTTCTCTGCTATAATTTGCTCCATTATACCTTCTGCCCCTCTCTCTCTTTCTTCTTCTTCTGGGATCCCAATTATTCTAATGTTGTTTCGTCTTATGGTATCGCTTATCTCTCGAATTCTGCCCTCGTGATCCAGCAGTTGTTTATCTCTCTTTTTCTCAGCTTCTTTATTTTCCATCATTTCATCTTCTATATTACTGATTCTCTCTTCTGCCTCATTTATTCTAGCAGTTAGCGCCCCCACTTTTGATTGCACCTCATTAATAGCCTTTTTGATTTCTACTTGGTTGGATTTTAGTTCTTTTACTTCTCCAGAAAGGGTTTCTCTAATAACTTCCATATTTTTTTCAAGCCCAGCTAGTATCTTTAAAGTGATGATTCTGAACTCTAGATCTGACATCGTACTAATGTCCGTATTGAGTAGGTCCCTGGCAGTCGGTACTACCTCTTGTTCTTTTTGTTGAGGTGATTTTTTCCGTCTTGTCATTTTGTGCAGAGGAGAATAGATTAATGAGAGAACAAAATGCTAGCAGAGTAACAACGTCCCCAGAAAATATACTCTAAGCAAATCAGAAAAGACTTGAAGCAGTGGGAAAAGAAAGGGAAAGAGAGAAAAAAGAAAAAAAAAAGAAAAAGATAAAGATAAAAACAAAAACAAACAAAACAAAACAACAACAACAACAAAAAAACCAGAATGTGATCAAATATGATCAGGCTGGTATATAGATCAGTGCCACACACTAGATTTGGGGTGTATTTTGGTCTTTTAGAAGAAAGTGCCTCCCAAAATTTTAAAGAAAGAAAAACTTATATATGTACAAAAATAAGGGTTGATATGATGAAGGGATGGAATATGACTGTAAAGATGGAAATTATAAAAAATTTTATAAAAGGAATTGATAAGAAGTTGTTTGAAAAAAGAAAGAGGATTTAAAAAAAGAAAAAAAAAGGGAGAGGATGTGATCAGGCAGGGGAATAGAAAACACCATATACTAGAGATTTAGGGTATATTTTCATCTGTTAGAAGAAACTATCTCAAAATTTTAAAGAGAGAACAACTTATATATATAAGCCAAAAATATGGGTAACTCTATGAAGGGATAGAATATGACTCTAAAAATGAAATATAAAAATGTTTTTTTTTTAAAAAGGGATTGATAAGATGATGGTTGAAAAAAGGAAAAAGAAAAATTCAAAAAGAAAAAAAAAGAAAAAAAGACAGTTAAAAAAAAAATTAACTTTGAAAGACTAAAGAATCATGGTAAAAAAGCCATGAATTCTACGTGCAGTATTCCCCTAGCGCTGGAGTTCTGCCGTTCTCATTGATCGGTAAACTTGGTCTTGGCTGGCTGTTCTCGCTGATCTTTTGGGGGAGGGGCCTGTTGCCATGGTTCCCAAATGTCTTTGCCGGAGGCGGAATTGGCCCGCCCTTGCCCCCTCCCGGCTAAGTAATCTGCTCGGGTTTGCTCTCCGGGGCTTTTGTTCCCTGCGAGCTTTCTGTACAGCTTTGGAGGCGGAGAGTGAAAATGGCTGCCTCCCAATCTCCGCCCTGGAGGAGCCGAGAACTCGGGGCCCCGCTTCTCAGTGAGCCCCCAGAGAAAAGCCGTCAGTCACTCCCGTCTTCCCGGTCTCCAGCCGCACTCCGTGCTCACCCGGCCTGTGACCGCGCGTTTCTATCTCTGGCACCCGACCCCGGGTGGAGTCTCCAAACCCAGCAGATCCCTGCAGTGCACTCCCGCGCGGCTCCTCCCAGGGGAGGAAGGTGAGTCTCCCCGGATCTGCCGCTTGTTGGGTCCCTGCTGGAGGAGCAGGGGCCCGACTGTGCCGCGGATCACGGTTTATGGCAACCCCGAGCTGAGAGCCCGCACCTGGGTTCCGCCTCTGTAGCCGGCTTCCCTGCTCCGTTACCTGGGAGCTCTGCCACACTCAGGCACCCCCGGTCTTTCTGTGACCCGAGGGTCCTGAGACCACACTGTCCCGGAGGGTTCCACCCCCCGCTTAGCCACCAGAGTGACGTCCCTCAGTGGAGCAGACTTTTAAAAGTTCCGATTTTGTGCTCCGCAGCTCTATCACTTGCCAGAAGCGGCCGCCGGAGGCCCCTCCCCCGCCGTCTATCCTCCCAAATATTGCCTCGGATTCCCTTCTCCGCACGTCCTACCTTCCAGAAAGTGGTCGCTTTTCTGATGAGAGAGTTGTTGCTCTTCCTTTCTTCGATCTCCTGTTGAGTTTGTAGGTGTTCAGAATGGTTTGATCCCTATCCAGCTGAATTCCTGAGAGGAGACGAAATCCAGGTCTCCTACTCCTCCGCCATCTTGCTCCGCCCCCCGGTTTCTGTTTTACATAAACACTAAATTATTGGTTATTTTGTATTTCTTTAATATGATTTTAAGCTTTTTTTTTTACCACTATTTGTACCAATTCTGATTTTAACAAAGAAAATTTTAAGTTCTAGAATTTTAGGTGGTCTACTGTTTTGCTTATCTTCATATAAAATATTTGATGTCCTTTCAATTATATGTCAATTTTAAAATATTCTTCTGAATCTAATAAAATTCTTAGGGAAAAAATGCAGTCCAAGACTGGTAAATGTTTTAATTTATTGGCTAGAACTTATTAAGATATCATGAGTTTATTTGGATGGATAGTGTGGCATAATAGAAGAACAGTAGCTTATTAGTATATCTGAACTTCAATATTATCTTCTGTAAAATATGGTCAAGGGTCTCCTAAGGACCTTCCTAAGGACAGGGAATACTCTGTAAGTTGTAGAAAGTACCACCCACTGAAAATGTTGAGTTTTTTTTTTCTCTTTTTAAGATTATTTCTGATTTTTTCCGATTATTTTATAATTTTTACATTATCTTGGATTATTTTTGAGTATCTACTGGGGTTTTAAGTAAGTTGGCATCTGGCTCTTCCATATTATCCTACCTTTATTTTCTCTGCTTTTTCTTACTTATTTAAAATTTGAGCAAATGAACAGTGAGCTTTACTGTCTTACTGTATTTTAATGCCATAATCAGAGTTTTAACTATTATTGAATCATACCAAACTTTACCACTTTAGAGAGCCCTCTTGTTGCCCCTCTTTTTAATATTCTGTTGTATTATCATATATTTCTGGATAATTTTGAAATAAATAATTTGTCATCAATTAAACCTATCATACATTTTGAGAAAATTGGTATGTTTATCTTACTATTTCTACTTCAGTAATATGGAATACCTCTTCATTGCTTTTGGCATTTTTATATTTTTTAACTGACCTCTTTGATTTTCTTAAATCTCACACACACAC
The DNA here is from genome assembly GCF_002201575.2 of Neomonachus schauinslandi. NCBI lineage: Eukaryota > Metazoa > Chordata > Mammalia > Carnivora > Phocidae > Neomonachus > Neomonachus schauinslandi. Next base: position 71,841,241 of record NC_058414.1, on the reverse strand, counting down.
ACACACACCCCCCTCATAATTCTCAAATTAAGGAGCATCCTTAAATGCTTTTAGTTTTGTTTACTGCTCTTCTTACCTTTCACTAAGAATGGTTGGCATAGTGGAATGCTTTAGACTGAAATGTATGTGTGAAAGTGTGTGTGGGGGGGGCGCCTGGGTGGCTCAGTTGATTAAGCAACTGCCTTCGGCTCAGGTCATGATCCTGGAGTCCCAGGATCGAGTCCCACATCGGGCTCCCTGCTCAGCAGGGAGTCTGCTTCTCCCTCTGACACTCCCCCTTCTCATGCTCTCTCTCTCTATCTCATTCTCTCTCTCAAATAAATAAAATCTTAAAAAAAAATGTGTGTGTGTGTAAATGATAGTTTACAAATCATGAAGTCTTATAATTTTTCATAAGTGTGTAAGGTAGTTCACAGCTTCACAATTTCCCCAAAGACATAGATTTCTCAAAGACATAGACTTCTTTAGGGTAAAGCTTAGTAGCTCTACAGAGCTGATACAGCAGCTGCTCCCATTTGTAGCATTCTGTAAGATCCATGAAAACTGAAAATAGGCATAAAATGTCTTTGGGGGGCCAAGAGAAAAACACACTGAGAGAAAATGGAAGTATCAGAGTGGCATGAACTTTCTAGAAAATGGCAGGCCACTCAGGTGGGAGTAAAACTTTGAAAGACATGAACTGTTATCGTAGGACAGGAGACATCTGAGAGAATGAGGGGGTTTCCTCTCAATAAGTCTGTGAATTTCTCTCTTATTTCTCCTCGATCTTATCTGTATCATCCCACTCTATTCCCTCTGTCTGAAGGCCTCACTTCTACCTAATATGAAAAGTACATGTTCCTGCCATTCACCTTCTTTACTGCTGGTCCTTGGCGTCTGCAGTGGGTTTAAGGACTCACCATGCTGATGCTTTCAGTGAATGGGGAAGCATGTCCCTGCAGTGCGGGCATCCTCCCATAGCCCAGGAGACCTCACTAGCAAACCTGAAGATCCTTTAAATAGTGTCACGTTTTTCAAATTGTATCGCAGCTGCCTTGATATAGAAACAGAATAGTGTCAACAAGCCCTCACTTGTGGTGATAATGTGCAATAGTGTGTATGAGATTCAATTCTTAGCATTTGATCTTTTTTGAGAGGCACTTCTCCAACATCACAGGTTTAAATATTTCTATTGATTTTCATGTCTAGATTTATTGTGAACATATAACCTCCAGTTAGCCTAAAGCAGCCTTTCTGATTTCTTAAGCAAAACAACCAGTTAGGAAGACCTAACAACAGCACTCTAAATGTATGTGAGTGAGCTGTGAAAAAATAATTGTATTTATGGTAGGCATTTTATATTGGAAATTGTCAACAGTTCAGTTTTCGGAATATATTATAATAAATGGCTGCATCTGGGTCAGGCAAGCTTGTGTTAACTTGGTGATCTGCAAATTATTTATATATGTATTTATTGCACTATATATATAACAAAGAAAATCATTTTGGTAGCTGTATTGCTCATTCCCACGGTATAACTTTTCCAGGTGCTTGTGGTTAATAATTGTAATTAATTAAAATATTTAATTGGTATTTTTGAGATGTTTACAGTTAATATTTAATTCTAATTTACTTACTGCTACCTCAAACAGGAAAATTAACTGTGGAATTTAGAAGATTCCTTATTTCCCCTACAAAATTCACACTTAACTTTTTTTTTTTAAAGATTTTATTTATTTATTTGACAGAGAGAGAGATAGCGAGAGCAGGAACACAAGCAGGGGGAGTGGGAGAGGGAGAAGAAGGTTTCCCGCCGAGCAGGGAGCCCGATGTGGGACTCGATCCCAGGACCCCGGGATCATGACCTGAGCTGAAGGCAGACGCTTAACGACTGAGCCACCCAGGCGCCCCACACTTAACTCTTTTGGGGGAAGTATTGGACATCTTATCTGAACTCTATGTTGTTACTGTTGGTCTCTTCCTTATAGAGTATTGACTTTATTATTTGAAAAATCCTTTTTCTTTGTTCTGCCTATTCCTGACTCTGCTCAGGTCAGACCAAGTTCTTTTTTTTTTTTTTTTTTTAAAGATTTTATTTATTTATTTGACAGAGAGAGACACAGCGAGAGGGAACACAAGCAGGGGGAGTGGGAGAGGGAGAGGCAGGCTTCCCGCCGAGCAGGAAGCCTGATGTGGGGCTCGATCCCAGAACTCTGGGATCATGACCTGAGCCAAAGGCAGACGCTTAACGACTGAGCCACCCAGCCGCCCCCAGACCAAGTTCTTATTGGTATAATTACATATATCTAGAGCACCTGGCTCTGGACCAAGCACATAGTGGGTGCATAATAATTGATAGTATTTTATTTTATTTTAAGGTAATCTTACTTGAAAAAAATTTTAAAACTTTTAAATTATGTTCTATTTCTTTGTTATGGTCTCAAAACCAGAATATTTTGCAAAAACAGCATATATATATTCCATAAACCTGAACTTTTTATTAAATAACTCCGATATAAATGATTTTTTGTAGTTTTCAAATGAATAATTGAGTTTAGAGTAAGTAAATAATTCTATAGTCGGGTAGAAAGAGGGTTTATTTGTATATGTTGTGCTTTATGTGAAGTAGTTGAAGCATGAACCTATAGAATTTTCTAAATAAGAATATTTAGCCAAACAATCAATGTGGATGATTTAGTGCCTACCTTACAGGGTTTTGTATGTAAGGTGGGATAAGAAAAATGGCCCGTGACTTTTAGGAACCAAGAAGCTAATAGTATGGATTATACAGAAAGACAAATAATTAAAATTCTAGAAAATACATGGCGAACATAACGAAGTAAAACCAAAATGATCTAAGAATTTAGAGCAGATCAAAATACATCCATCTGCCAAGAGAGGAAGCTATTTAGAAGAGGAAACTACCGGGGTACATAGGTGGCTTTGTCAGTTAAGCGTCTGACTCTCAGTCAGGTCTTGGTCTCAGGGTCATGAGTTCAAGCCCTGAATTGGACCTACTTAACAAAAAGACGAAGAGGAGGAAGCTACTAAATGTGATCTTACAGTTCAATAAACAGAGTGTATGATTATTTACCTCCTATTACAGACTGGAAGTTTTTGTCCCCCAAAGTTCATATGCTGAAATCAAATAATCCTCAGTCTGACGGTATTAGGAGGTGGGACCTTTGGGAGGTGATCAGGTCAGGAGCGTGGAGCCTTCAATAAATAGGATTAGTAGCCTTATAAAAAGACTTCAGAGAGATCCTTTGCCCCTTGCACCACGTGAGGACACAGCAGAAGACCGCTGTCTATGAACCAGGAAACAGGCCCTTACCAGACACCAAGTCTGCAGAACTGTGAGAAAGAAATGTTTGTATAAACCATGCAATCTGTAGTATTTTTGTTGTGGTAGCTCATACAGACTAAGATATCTACTAAGTTTTGAAAAACAAAGCAATATTATCTCAAAAATTTAGCACATCTTACTCTGAGTTTAAATTTTCAGAAATTCAAAATAAGAGAGATAATATCGGGTCATATTTTCGGTAAACATAACAACTGAATTATAAGCATCTATGTATATAAGAAGATTATACAAATTAGTAAGGAAATGATTGTTGCAATCTAAATGGACAAGTAAAAGATTTCCAACAACAAAAAATACAATTAATAAATAAACATGAAGAAAAAATATACAATCATGTTAGTAAGCGAAGAAGCATAAATCCATGTGCAAGTTTAGCAGGTAGCTGCGTGGGCTACATCAATATATTTTAGATGTTAAGTTAAAGCAACAATCAGGTACCGTTTCTTTGGTTATTTGAGTATTATGACGTTCCTCCCTTATTAATAAGGAAATAAAAACCACACATGTGTACATTCATAGAGGTCATGAGAGCCAGAGCTAACATTCATTTTTTTTTTTCAGAGCTAACTTCAAATGCATTATTTATTACGTTATTTTTAAAAATTAAATAGAAGTAATAATACTGGGGCACCTGAATGGCTCATATGGTTAAGCATCTGCCTTCGGCTCAGGTCATGATCTCAGGGTCCTGGGATCAAGCCCCGCATCGGGCTCCCTGCTCAGCGGGAAGCCTGCTTCTCCCTCTCCCACTCCCCCTGCTTGTGTTCCTGCTCTTGCTATCTCTCCCTCTCTGTCAAATAAATAAATAAAATCTTTTAAAAAAAAAGAAGTAATGATACTGATAGAAGTAACAAAATAAGCACAGTTATTTACTGTTGTGGTGGCAGGAAAGATTGGCTAAAATCTTAGAAAACAATTTGGTGGTATGAGGCAAAAGCCAGCACTGGGTATTATACGAAAACAATGAATCATGGATCACTATATCAAAAACTAATGATGTATGGTGACTAGCATAACATAATAAAATTAAATAAAAAAAAAATCCAGCACATTTTTTTCTCATATACATTAGTCTCAGTAGTGAAATTTAACTTCAAGTAATAATCGAAGCACAGGAAATGTGGACAATATTCTTTGTTATTGCACTATTTATAATTGCAAAGTATTTAAAACCTAAAGTCCAAAATTAAGGATAAGAGATGGGGAAAATGGAATCTGAATTTTGCATTTCGTGCTGAACTTCTGTCATCTCCCTGTTTGGGTGCACTCTCTACCTTTGCCCATGCAATCCTGTGCCCTCCTGGCTTGTATCTTTTGCTTGACTGGACTCTGTTACCCTCTGGCTTTTGGCTGTGTTCAGTCAATACAACACATGCTCAAGAGACTAGGGGGAAAGAGGAGGGTGAAGTTGGAATATATCCCACAACTCCCTCCCTGTTGATCTGAGTCCCTTCACCAAGTGTCCTAACTCCCGTTACCACTCTGTCCATGGAACAGTCTCTCTAGGCTCTTGACACTGCTCACTGCTTTTTCTCTAAAATCCTCTCATTAGTAAAGGCGCTCAAAGTTGCCAGCCCCAGGTAGATACTACAGCATCTCTTCTTCTCCTAAACACCGACCTCTTTGGCTCATCTCAAATTATCCATATAAGGGTGCCATATTTCATGCCAGGATTCTAACTGAGATTCTTCTGAATTTTAAAAATTTTAATTTCTTAATGGTGCATTTTTTTCAATGTTGATAATATATGTAAAAAGCAAAAGAACAAATTTAAAAAATTCTACTTCATTGCCTTATTACCACCAAGTAAGTTTTTACTTACTTTTTCAAGAAACATTTCATGTTTGCCTACTCCATGCCAGGTATTGTCTTAGACACTTGAATTACAAGATGTCTCACGAAACTATGTGTGAAACATTATCACTGGTGATAGATGCAAAATATAAGTCTACCTGTTTATGCTGTAACTGTGATTAATAATGATACTGTCAACCTATTTTCCAAACATTATTTGCCAAGGATGGGATATTTTTGTTCTTTGAGATTTTAATAATCTCCTATTTATTATTGCTTGGAGTTACTGTATAACTTTGTAGTATGTTATGTTAGTAAATTTGGTTTTACACATTAGAAAAAATATAAAAGTCTGTATGAGTCTTCAAAAAAGGTAATGAAAAATGCAAGAACACACTTGAATCATGAACTTTGCAGTAATGCATTAGGATTTATCTTACAAATGGAGCTTCAAATACCTGAAATTTGAGTTCAGCTTTCAAGGACACATTAAACTGCTTAAAGAGATTTTCAGGGTTTTGTTTTGTTTTTGTTTTTGTTTTTTCATTGAGGAGCTATATAAAAAACAGATATTTTGACAGAATTTGCCTCTGTGGGTGATAGGCCAAAATACATGTGAATAGATCAGTTTACTGTTGTGGCTCACTTTGACTCTGGGGTCAGATTATCACCATTCAAACTCCCACACGTAATAGTTGTGTGGCCTTTTGCAAAGTTATAATAGTATTTATATTGTGAGGCTGTTTTGATGGTTAAATGAGATAATAATACCTGTGAAACTATCAAAACAATATTGGAATATAATAGTCACCACTAAATGTTAGCTATTTTTCCCTTAGTGCCACCAAAATTGTGGAAGTAGAAGCATCAGATATGTCTAAACCCACTGACACAATGTCAAAGCCACCACCATCTTGGACAAAAGGTTATCTTAAGTGTGCTCTTTATCCTGGGAATACAGTCTTGTATTGGCAGCTGTTTCCTCCTTTGGTTTTTCCTTTAGATGGGCAGATAGGTATCTCACAGTGTTTAGATTTAATAAAAATGTCCTTCCTTCCTTCCTTCCTTCCTTCCTTCCTTCCTTCCTTCCTCCCTTCATCCCTCCCTTCCTCTCTCTCTTTCCTTCCTCCTCCTTCCCGCCCTCTCTCTTTTTCTTTTCTTTTCTTTTCTTTTCTTTCTTTCTTTCTTTCTTTCTTTCTTTCTTTCTTTCTTTCTTTCCTTCTTTCTTTCTTTCTTTCTTTTCTTTCTTTTCTTTCTTTTCTTTCTTTTCTTTCTTTTCTTTCTTTCTTCCTGTCTTTAGCCTGCTTCCTAATTGCCACTGGTCCAGTTAGCCTAGTACATACGTGTTTTGTATGTATGTATAAATTTGGAGATGTATAGATAAACAAGTAGATGCACTGAAAAGATTAATGAGATATATCAACACAAACTAGTAATAGAGATGTGTGTTGTTTGTGCAGAATGCTACAGCTATATGTTAAATATATTATAAGTTTATATTACCGTAATAATGCATTTCTCCCTAGCTATTAATCTGCGCTACAGAATATCACATGTATATTTAATTTTCCTTCAAAGGGATCTAAGCTTATGTACATGTTCTATACATAGCGTAGTTTTAAGGACATTTTAATATTGGCCACTAATTTTATACTGTCAGAATGTTTTAATGTAATTACAAAAGAATGTAGCTACAATCTAAGCTTATTTAATCTACATTCTCTCTGTTTGACCTTTCCTGTAGGAACACATGAAAAGAAATCCATACCATTCTACAAAATTCCCAGTGTGAGGAAAAGAGCAAAAATAACAAAAATTTCAGCACGAATTATTTTGTGTAGCAACAACTTGCAGTCCGAATTATATGGCAGTAAAAAAAGAGACGATAACAAAGCTAAACAAACAGCTTTCTCGTTGCTCACTTTCTTAATCCCTTTAAAATAAAATAAATAAGGAATTTCAATGAAATAAATTATTTCCAAGCAGCACAGTACCTTCTGTACGATGACTGTATTTACTTTCAAGTAATAATGCTTAGAGATAGTATGTACAAAAGTCGACATAATTATTTTCTTTATTTGACTATAGTGTCTGGATCATAGTCAAAGGACAAAGTGCAATTGGTTTGTTTTTCAAGTTATTTCTTATTTCAGTTGCATGTTGGAAAGATCAGAGTGTTACTGTTTTAATTTTGATTGTTAACATAAAATTGGAATCCAAAGTAAAAGAAAATTGTGAAAATTAACTTGTTACAAGTATAAGAGAACAAAGCATGGGCATTATGATAATGTAATCATTGAGAATCTGTGAAGTAAAATGTATTTTTAAAGACACAAAGTTAATGCTTTCCTTTGAAATCTCCATGTAAAAATTGAAAACACAACTTTAACAAGACAGGCACAGGTAGTATATGAAGAATTACAACGGGGAAATTAATAAAAATAGTATCTAAAACAGTATTAGTAAGATATGAAGCTCATTCATTAATGGTCTCTATGATAATATATCACTGAAAATGTTGCATGAAGGACAGTCTTTGATAGGATTATGTACAGTATAATAGCAAGACACTGGAATTAAAATTCACTGAGAAGATACATCTTGTGAACTGAAGGGTAAGAAGATAACAATAGTAACATTAATAATAGTAAATAACAGGAATAAAATGATTCACATAAATAGAATTTCCATCAGCAGCCATTATTGTAATTATAGGAATGATAAGCTAGTAATCTACAGTAAATAGCTAATCTTTATTGATTCGCTGTTTAATTTCTTTTTAAAGGCTTTAGAACTGCTGTCAATAATAATAATGTGTACATGGGAAAAAGTTACACCAAGAAAGAATGGGAAAAGAATGTACTGCATTGTGCAACATACAGCATTACTAAAGAATCTTTTTTAAAAATACATTTATATTCAATTGTTAAGGAAAAAGAAAAAAAAAGACATTCAAAAGACTCCCCCCACCCCACCCTTTTAAAATGATTGCTGTGGGATTTATTCTAACACAGTTCATGGGGGTCCCAGCGACAAGGTGGGAACATGCAGGGATCTCAGCTCTGGCTCTTTAATCACAGGGAGTTGAGGATTATTCTTCATCAATAACACCTGAGAGAGAAAGACAGGCCATCAGCGGGCTGACCCTACAGCAGCCCTAGGGGCAGTTCCATCGCCACCAGCAAAGTTAGCACTAAGGGTAACTGAGCCATTATCCAAGGTCCAGAGAATAGCAGGAGCAGAGAACTCACTTCTTGATGGTAGAAAATAAATTCCATGTTTAGTTCATGAGTTCTGGCAACCAAGCCTTCTTCCGGGGAACGAAGGTTGATTTTCTTTTAACATAAATGAAAGATGAGAACGTGAAATGATGAGTCACTGGGGCGTTCCATCAATGACATTGCAAGAGAAGTTGCAAGGAGACGGTTTTCCATTTTACTGCAAGTGATACAAAATTCACAAGAAAAATTTAGCTAGAATCTAAACATCACAACGTGCCATGATGACAGAAAGAAAAAGAGTGAAATTTATTTCTATTTCAGTTAGCTTTTAGTTAAAATCTAGATGGACTCTTTAATCAATTAAACGCCTATGTGATGACTGTCCTTTAGCTATCTGTTCATTATTACCATTTGAAAAGTCTTTTCAAGATTCAGTTAAACCATTTCCCTTTATTTCGTTCTCCACACATCCCTCCCTGCCCACTCCCCACTTCAGAAAGGCCAAAACTCTGTAAGGAAAGAATGGTACTCAGTGCCGTAAAGCAGAGTCCGTTGGAACCTGGAAGTTGGTTAGTTCTATGCATTCTTTCAATTATAGAAGGTCTGATTTTTGTCGTTAAATAGAAGAACCATAGGAGTTCTCCCACGCTCCTTTCTCTTGAGAGTATCCCTGCCACCCCTCAGGTTAGCTACAGAACTGCATAGTCCACCCTTGTCCCTTTTCACTTTGAGTCTCTCTAGAGCCCTTTACCTCTCATCCCAACTCCCCCGTGGACTTTCCTCTGGCTCCAGTAAACCATATTTTAGTGCTGACAACCACTTTCATATCATCAAAATTTTCTTTAAAGTTTTCAGTTTCTTTGTAGTAAAAAACAGAGTTTCCCCCAGAGAGCACCATAATCTTCACAACACTCTCCGTTGGTAGTATATCTTCCTGGCCTTGCAGTCTCACGGGTTAAGGACATGGAGACTGTCATTGCCATTGGCCACCACTCTGCTTTCTAGATAACTGTCCAGTCACCGTGGAGTCACACTCCTTGCTCCTTTGAAATTCACAACAATTTCTCCTGTCACCCTTTCCCTCTGTGTCACCGTGACAGGCCAACCATCCAGGTTCTTCCTCAAGACTTTCTTTAGTGACTTCAGCACATTCTCTATATCTCTATCCACATCCTAATCAGCTATTTCTCTTTTTTTAAAGAAAAGTTTTTTGTTTATTTTACATTTAAATAGCTACCTGAGAAATATTCTTTCTTTCCAGCTTTATTGAGGTTTGATTGACAAATAAAATGGTAAGATATTTAAAGTGTGCATCTGATACACGTATACCTTGTGAAAAAAGGATCCTCCCACCTAGTTAATTAACACACCCACCACCTCACATAGTTATCCTGCTTTTGTTTTTTGTTTTGGGGTTTTTTTTTTGGAGAGAACACTTAAGCTTCCCTCTCCTGGCAAACCTCAGTTGTACAATGAATGCAGCATTATCAACTGGAGTCACCAGTCTTCAGACTTTATCTTATAGCTAAAAGTTTGTACCTTTTCTTAAGACCAGTTTTGTAAGGCCAGTCTTTAAGCAGTATGGATTTGAAGCTAAAGAGGAGAGCATTCAGGATATAACAAAAAGTCATACTGAAGAATAAACATGGCCATCAATTTATTCCTGGATTCCAATCTGCGATGACTCTGCTTCAGTCGTTCACTCCAGTCAGTCATTCAGCTTTATTATTGTATAGTCTGGTGCCTGAGGGACAGTTGCAATATGGTCTGTTTATACACTCCAATAGAGATGTGCAACTGAGTACAGTAGCAGCCAATTAAGAGGGAGGACCCAGTTTTGCCTGAAGGGATGGCAGGGCATCAAGGAAGCCTTCCCAGAGAAGATGGTGCTTGAGGCAAGACTTTGAGGATAAGAAGAAGAATATCAAACAGTAAAAAGAAGGGAAGACCTTTCCAAAACAGGAAGTAGGTCATTTAAATTGTATGGCCATATGAAAGAGTAAGCCAACATGGGTGAAGTGTAGGGTACATATGAGAAAGTCACAGGGGCAAGTAACAAAATGCTTCGTTTCCTGCCACACTCTCTCATTTGACTTCACTATGGTGCAGGGCTGATCTTCTCATGCTAATCCTAAAATCCTTCAGCAGTGTCCCATCAGAGTCAGATCCATATTTTGGAAACATTAGGAATAGGCAGATCACAACAGAAGACAGGCAGTCTCATGAGTCTGAAGTTACTCTGTATGCTTTTGTACTGTCCTTGTTCCCTTAAAAACCTCTAATCTCCATTCTCTGGCCACTGGTTCTGGTCTTTATCTTCTCTTCTCTGGTCTTGCAGTTGTCTCCTCTCTGGTTTCCCTGACTCTAGTCTTTTCCTTTTCAAATTATTCTTCCCACTCACTCTTAAAAACACAAATTTAATCATCCTTAAATTTTTCAGTGGCTACCCACTGTAGGATAAAGTGCAAGCTCCTTAGTTTGACAAACAAGTACTCTTCATGATATGGTCCTGTTATTTATTCTCAGCCTCATCTCCTGTCACTCTCCCTTACCCTTTGTAGTTTTATCCCATACATTCTAACTACCTGCAAGTCCCCAAAGACATGCTGTTCCATGTTCCTCTATCCTTGAAGGTGCTGGTTCTCTCTGTCTGAGATGCCTTCTTCACCTAATGTGGTGAAATGGCAAACTCCTATTCAGTCTTCAAAACCCAGACCAGATGGTTACTTTTTTATGGCATTGTCCCCATACTCTGTTAATGTGTAGAATTTGTAGGTTAACAGAAGTTGTCAATCCATTCTCAATGCTATTTGTGCACCTTAAATTACTAGTTTAATTCTTGGCTTAACACTTTACCGGCATATGAAAAGCACCTAAATAAAGTATTTAAATGAATTGAATTGCATTGAATAAGAGAGGAAATTGCTCTAAGGAAGACTGGTGAAGACTTATTTTGCAGAAAGGTGCTGTTGAAGTACATCATATCTCAGCAGACATATGTCTATCTAATCCACTTAAATGAGTGTAAATCTTCCAAGGCATTTATCGGGAAGCAGAAACACAAGCAAAAGTGTCTCCAAATGATGCAAAACCTATAATTAACCTACAACTCCTTGGAGAATATATTCTGCCTCCTTGCATAGATTCCCTGCTTCCTCTTTATCTAAACTTCTACTGATTTTATAACAATAGTGTTTTAAAAATAATCCACTGAGATGAAGCACAGCCCTATTATTTGATTCGTATTTGGATAAGAATACCAGTTATGACAAAATTCGTGTGATGACACATGATACATGTTTACTTTGGAACATCCTTATTCTTACTAGAGTACTATGTTTTAGTAGAATGATCAATAGTGTTTAATAATGCAAACTATATGATTTGCTCTCAGTAAACTCCAAAGTATAGAGAAGTTATTAAGAGTTAAACACTAAGGGGTGCCTGGCGCCTGGGTAGCTTAGTCAGTTAAGCATCTGCCTTCAGCTCAGGTCATGATGCCAGGGTCCTGGGATCGAGTCCCACATCAGGCTCTCTGCTCAGCTGGGAGTCTGCTTCTCCCTCTCCTTCTGCCTTTCCCCCTCTCATGTGCACTCACTCTCTCCCTCTCTCTCTCAAATAAATAAATAAAATTCTTAAAAAAGAAAAAAAGAGTTGAACACTGAAAATTTCTAGGGTCCTTAAAAGGCAGCTATGGGTCCAGGACCTGTACTCCGTTTTCTTACACAGCTACCAAATCCTGTTCTTCTTCCCTCATCTGGCTGGGCGGGGCGGGGTTGGGGGGGGGGGCGAGTAAAGACTGAATGTGCTGTGTCTGGTTCTTTTGAGGGGGGATAGGCCTGATTAATTTAAAGAGCCAACTTTCATATTCTTTGGATAATTAGTAATAATTTGTGACTGTGAGGCTAAACATCACTCTTTCCCTGAACATGCAGATGTGTTTGTTTACTTGATTGACCCCGATCCTGTCTTTCATTTCATGGTTTTCTGTTTGTGCGCTACTCGATGATATTTAGTGGAGGATAGCATTTATCTCAGCTTCTTAATGATGTTTGTGTGTGTGCATGCATGTGTGTGTAAACACAACTGTTTTGCTTCTTTCTCAGTAACACGTGCATCAGGAGTGGGAAGGGAGGCAAACAGAGAGAACTGATGCATTGTGAAAATACGAATAGAAAAGTCTGTGAATACATGTGAAAGAATGATATACTCTAAATGGAGCATGCAATTTTGGAAGGAATAAAGCTCTAAAATTTGGCTGCTCAGACTATTGTTAATTAGATAATTTAAGTATAAAAATTAACTACTGGATTTAAGCTATTCCTTTATCTAAATTTTCTATCTGTTGTTGATTTCCTTTAAGAGCAAAATGATCTCACAGTTATGTGACTGCGCTACACTTTCGTCTGGGTGCTTTGTATAAAATATAATACAGTACAGATGTCAACTCAAGAACTAAATAGCACATATTTCTAAAGAACCGTAAAAAAAAATATTAACGCTATAGAAACAATGACTCTGTAATTACTTTTTGCTGTGGAGTGAGGTTAGGCATTTATCCTTATAGAGTCCTAATACACTCAAAGTCAGCTCTGCCCCTGTGGTCCCTCTCCCTTTGTTGATGAATGCATTGGGCAGGTACCTTGTATGGCCACCACAGCACTTGAGGTCATCCAATACTGTTAGCACAAATGGTGTGAACAATAGTTTATATGCCACTTAACTCCTTGGGAGAAACGGTTAACCTTGCTAGAGAGGACAAATCAGTCATGTATAGTTACTAAGGTCTAGAAGGTTTTGTTATGCTCTAAAATACTTTTGTACAACCACGGTATACTTCTGTATGAGACCTATTTTAGCAGGAAAGCAAAGGAAGGAGAAATCATCTTTGGAATTTTTACGGAGTATGTACAATGAAAGAGGTGATGGAAGTGTCTCAAAGATCCATTTCATTAATGACACCTCCACTGCAGAGGTGGCAAACATCTTCCCCTTTAGAAATAGACTTTCTAAAAATATGTTAATGAATTAAGAATAAAGGCTTTGCCAATGTAAAAAAGCTTTTGAAAATTTTCAGCTTGCTAAAAGGAATTCAATCTGATCACTTTGTTTAAAGATTTCAGAATCATCTTATTATGTTTTAAGTGTCTGCTTTTGCTATGAAATGAAGGGCCCTTATTAAATTTACTCCAGGTCATTACCAGACTTCATTTAAAATTAACTTTCAACCACTGTCCTTAGTAACTATGTATTTTTAATCTCGAGGTCATCTGATGATGATAGTCTCAAAAGGCATCAGCTGAGAATACCTAGAGAGAGTCTTCAGCTCTCCCCTACTTCTAATGAAATCACGAGGAGACCATCTCCTTATTACTGGTGGGCAAAGCATATGTAGGAAAACAATCATGAGTTTATTTTTTTTTATATGGAGCAGTACCATATTTCATGCCTTTTTCTGAAATGAAATTTCCTTTTAATACTTTACTGGCACTGGAGATATTTTTTAAATATTAGGAGTAGAAAAGCATGAGATGAGCAGCATTTTTTTTAAAGGTCATTGTGTAGAACAGCAGATGATCGAAAAACCTTTGTTTCTTATAGCCTCAATAAAAACAGTTGTGTTAGGGTTTTTCTTGTATTTCATTAAACTATTAACAAGAAAAAGTGCACTTACACGGCTTTTTCAAACAGTAGAAAAAGAAATTAGTTTACCACCACTGCTATTTAAATATCTTCTAAGTGGCAAAATTAAACCATGTCTCTTTATTTATTTATTGCACTTGTAAAAAGATTAATGGGGATGTGATTCCTTGAGGCTTTTACATATAACCCCTTCAAAAAGAACAAAATTATACAGTTTGGCAAATGAACTAAATTAGCTACATTTATTTAAATAATCACTATAGAGGAAACAATAAATCAACAACATTCTGCACAAAAAAAGTGTTTACAGAGTGTCTTGTAATTTGTTTTATCAAGGACACAGACTTTTTGCTCTTAGCTAATCTTGCTTCTAACAGTCTATTATCACATCAACCATTAGTGAGTATTTGCAATAGAAATTTAGCTGAAGCTCAGGATCAGAAAAGTAAGAATAACTTCCACCTTTGTCGCCAGCGCAGTTTCTCTGAAACACATTCTTCTAATAAACATCTTGTCAAGGGTTCCTAATAACTTCAGAGACAATCAAAATTAAATGGAGAGCTTTGTTAAATCAGGGAAAGAGATGATTTGAATGGTCATATTCGTGCAATTATCTCAGCCTCTCTATATTTCAAAGGACTTTGTCCATATCTCAGTCTATATCAGAAGTAAGTGAGTAGGGGGAGCTCTAATGCTGAACCTGTGATATATTCATAAATCAGGACTTTCAGAGCCTGTCACGGGCACCATAATGAGGGTCATTATTCAGGCAGAGTGTCAAAACTACTATCAAAGGACCTTCTCAGAATTACAATCATTCTGTTTCTTGTTAAATAAGCAATGTAGTACACAAAAATGGCAAACAAGAAGCAGGTCAATTTGATACAGTGTGAGGGCACAGAGATCTCTAGAGTAATTTACCCTCTGGGAATTCTGATGGCTGGTGAGATGAATTATACACACCCTCAAAAAAGATTAATGGTAATAAAACCCCTTGAACATTTTCACTAAAAAAGCCCTACAAATTGCTCATAAGCAACTTCAGAAACAAATCTGAGAGAAAAGTGATTAGTTTTATTGTTGTGAGACATCAAACTCCTTGTAAAGATAAAAAATATCATCTTGGAAAACTGTCAGTGCACCAGTCAAATGTTACAAATTTGATTAACTTTATAGTATTTTAGTCAATTAAAAAAAGTAAAACTTTAAAACTGGAAAACGCCCATTCCTTTTATCTTCACCACATCATACATCCACAAACGTTCCTGTAGACTCACAGATATACCAGCATCCATGCACATCTCCCATGTGCACATAAAACCCAAACATGGCACCGTAATACAGTAAAGAAACAATTCCCTGATGTTCGTATTTCTCTGGTAAGCACAGGGATATAGTTAGAGAAAGATTTAAGAAGTAAGCTTATAAATACTTTCATTCTTTGTATGTCAAAAAGGGAGGAAACGGTCTTTAGAGTCATATGGCTCTTAAGTAAGTAAGTACGTCTTTCCTCAATTTTCAGGTGAAATTCGCATGCCCATGTCTTTATATGACCTGAGTAGTAAATGCTTCAGCCCCACAGACAAGCATGTCATCACTTAGAACTAACATAAAAATATATGAGTCTATGTGGACAAGAATTTGAAGAAATTTTCATATACTCACGAGTGAAAATTCATATAGACTTGTTGGAAGATAATTTTGCAATATAAATACAACGTCATAAAAAATTAATTCAGATTTGAATCCAAAGTTCCACTTGTAAAAAATCATCTGAAGGATATAATTTTGTGCAAATATAACAATTAGAACTCTGTACCTTAGAATAAAACATTGGTTAAACCAGTTACATTTGAGCCAAATAAGAAATACTATATATATATACCCATTGAAAAGATGCTGTAGAAAAATACTTACGATTATGAGAAAATATTTCTTAAGCACTGCTAAGTAAATAAATTTACAAATAAAAATTAGGCATCAGATGATAATTTTGATACATAAGGTTAATTTTTTTCCTTTTGCACTTCTCTGCATGTTTCAAATTTTCTACAGTCAACATATATTACTTTCACAATAGATAAATATAAGTGTATTACACGAATATTTATATAATAAAGACACATGCCTATTTTAAAAGAAAGCTTTGAAATCTAAATATATTAGAAGACTATCTGTCTCAATAGAAAACACTTTTCTATCAGAAGTGAAGAATTCCTTTTGCAACTTTTTCAATGAAAATGGACATTTATTAGGAATGAATAAATGTATTTAACACACATTTTTCAATTGGCAGTGCTTACAATCCATGGAACTTCAAGTCTGGCTCTGGCACGGACAATGGTCTCATATAAACATTTATATGAAAATTGGTACATATGTGATTTTGGAAAAATTCATGTTGACAGGAAGGGAAAAGGGAGATCTTTGAAATTATTTTAACTTTTATGTTTTATCTTCATATACTTTTGTTATTGAGTTTATATGCAACAACTCCTATTAAAAAACAAAGAAACAAATAAGCCTACAGAATCACTTAGTGATTTTTAAAGCCTTCTATTTTTTATTTTGTGCTTATTGGCTACAAAATAGGATTGAGCACAGTCAAATAGAGTGTATTTTACCTAAGAGGGCAGAGCATAGTGTTCTGCTGGATACAAGCCATTTAAAATAATAGTTATGTTTAACCCTTTGGGCGAGTTTGCAAACCAAAAAATCAAAATCAAAAACAAGTGAAATCTTCATCTGCAAGACACAGAGCGATTTCAAGAGACTTTAAGAAGCTTCAGGGTGCTTTCGAAAGAGCACAGATTTCACAGTGAGACAAAATAGATTCAAATCTAGGCTTCACCATTTGTTAACTCTGCAGCTTTGAACTACTCAATGCCTTGAGTCCAACTTTCTTATTTGTAAGATGGAGATGATGCCATTCTCTTTCCTACATCTGTGTGTGTGTGTGTGTGTGTGTGTGTGTGTTGATGAGAGAGAGAGATTTCACTGCTATACTCCTCCAACTTTCAGGTTTTATTTAGAACACTTAAAGAAAGGGGCGCCTGGGTGGCTCACTTCGTTGGGCGGCTGCCTTCGGCTCGGGTCATGATCCCGGAGTCCTGGGATGGAGTCCCGCATCAGGCTCCCTGCTCGGTGGGGAGTCTGCTTCTCCCTCTGACCCTACCCCCTCTTGTGCTCTCTCTTTCACTCTCTCTCTCTCTCAAAAAAAATAAAATTAAAAAAAAAAAAGAACACTTAAAGAAAACATCCAGGATCCCTTAAAATTCAGTAATTTAAGACTCGGAAGTATAGCTGCTTTTTAAAACCAGTCATCAATAATTACCTCTCATATTTTTAAAATTGATATTCTCCCGCTATTCAGAAGAATTTGTGGTAGGTTGGTGTCTGCTATGAAACCAAGAAACCCTTAAGAAGATCTCAAGTAACAAGAAGATAGACTTTAGTTTTATCAAAGGTTTGTATTGTTAGCTCTGAGCAAAGACAAAGCCAAACATTTGGTCAAGATTTCATTTCTCCCCAAGCTTTCACGTGTGGAGGCTGAAAGAGGATCACTGAATCCCTTAACTCCTCTCTGTCAAACTGAATATTCTGTGGCAATAAATCCTACCTTGTCCAGGCTTACTCTTCAAGTAAATTGGTATCAATGAAATAATCAAAAGCAAACCAATTATGTCCTGGCATCCCTTATCCATCTGTTTGGATTTAACTGTCTATTAAACGGTGTTTGCATATGAGGAAATGCTCTATTGTAGGCAGAGGTACTCAATTATTTAGATTATTCATTTGAATAAACTGTGCAATGGAAGGACTACCCTTGTAATGTAGGACAATTACATTTTCTTGCATAGTTTACAGATTATTAAACTAATATCAATTCGACCCACACTACCAGTTGCTGGATTCTAACCTTTGCCTTCGAGACTTAACTACTATGACGGTCTAGTTCCTACCCCAACAATTAGCAACCCGTGTCAATCATTTCAAAGTATACCAAATTATGTAAATTGGTTTTGGGAAAAGGATTGTATGAGAAGAGACCACAAAAATTTAATTTCAGTAAAGATCATAGGTGAGATTTGTAGCTGCTTGCTGCTGCTTGAGGAGTCCCATAATCTGTGGTTAGTAAGCAAAGGCTCATCTTGCTTCAGAATGGCTTCTCGGCCTCTTGGCTAAGATCAAGTGCAGAATGGCTTTCGCCACACACACAGGTCAGGAGAAGCCTCTGCCTGAGCCTTCCCAGCACACAGGACTATCCATTCCACCTCAGCTGGGCACCTAGGAGCTACAACAAAGATTTCCTTTGTTAGAAATATCTTTATTTAATTTTTCCGAAAGAGGCATTAGGTCATTAACACATAAGTTCATCACGATGTGCGCTGTTCAATAAATCTAACAAACTATCACATTGAAACTCCATCTTCACAGAATTCCATTTTTATAAGATGACTCAATGAGGTCCTCTTTTTTCTCTCACTTCTACATTTTAATTACAAAATTAAAAAGTACTTTTTAGTTATAAAATAATATTGATTTGCTGTAACAAAACAGAGATGCTCCTCTCTGCAATCCTACCTGCCACCCATTAGGTAAAAATTTGGCGTGGTTGTAGATTTTTGTCTATGTTTATAAACACAGGCATAACTTTGAAAATCTATATTTTATAAAATAAGATGAAACAACTTGAGAGAACATGAGGTGCAGATATAGCACACTGGTTACTTGATTCCCCCAACTTGGTTCATTGGAAAATTCATAAAATACTCTCTATTTTCAGATACCCAATTTGCCTGGCCTGTTTCTATTTCCTACCTGTCCACAGAAGGAGTTTGAGTTAGAGTGTAGACCCTTGATCGTGAACCAGTTTTAGTTTTAACAGATAATTTGAGGGTCAGCGAGGTTAAGTGAATACTTAAAATCATACAGTGAGCTGATGGCAAATGGAGTAGAGCCAGGTATTCCTGATTCCTTGTTTGGTGCAGTGTTCTCTGATCTCCAGTGGTTCTTATGCACAAATAGGCAAGCTGGATTTTTCACATCATATTTCTTTTATGGTTCAGTACAACATATAATTCATACAAATTTTAGAAGTATTTGTATTAATCTAAAATGTGTTCCAACCCTCATATGAATGTAGAAAGCAAATACGTTTTCCTGCTGGGGCACCTGGGTGGCTCAGTCCGTTAAGCGTCTGACTCTTGATTTCAGCTCAGGTCATGATCTCAGGGTCATGGGATTGTGCCCTGTGTCAGGCTCCCTGTCATCCTGAGATTCTCTCCCCTGCCCCTCCCCCACCACGTGCGTGTGGGCACATGTGCACACACTCTTTCTCTCAAATAAATAAATCTTCAAAAAATATGTTTTCCTTCTAATAAACTCTGAGTCTCCTCATATCACAGACCATATTTATTCATTTTTATATTTCTAGTACTAAGGTGGTAGTTTCATGCATCAACTTGGCTAGGCTGTTAAGTATTCAGTTATTCAATCAAACAGGAATCTAGGTGTAGCCTTGAAGGTATTTTGAAAGTATGATTAACATCTACAATCAGTTGACTTTTTATCTAAAGGAAATCATCCTGGAGAATCTGGGTGGGATTGATCTAATCAGTTTAAAGGCCTTAATAGCAGACCTGAAGAAGTTTCCCCCTTATGGACTGTAGTGTCAACTTCAACCCAAAAGTTTCCACCCACCCTTCCTGGCTGCCTATCTCATAGATTTGGATTTGCCTAGCCAGCCCTGGACAATCTCATAAACTAACTCCTTGATCAGATAAATAAATACATGTCTCCTACTGGAACTCTGATTGCTTCAAGTGAGTACCAGCTGCAGTAATCAGTAAATGTTTTGCAAATTGATAAATGTATGAATGAGTGTTTCATTTCATTAAAAACTATATATTTGACTTAAATTTATCGTATTGCTTATAAACATTTTGTTAGTTTTCTAGTATGTTTAAATGTATTAATATTAA
Organism: Neomonachus schauinslandi; assembly: GCF_002201575.2. NCBI lineage: Eukaryota > Metazoa > Chordata > Mammalia > Carnivora > Phocidae > Neomonachus > Neomonachus schauinslandi. The sequence goes on along the minus strand of NC_058414.1, from coordinate 71,821,253 downwards.
TAAAACAGACTCCCTCATGATTTAAGGATTAAATGTCTATTTTTATTTCTTTTATTAGAAAATATATGTCACTGCCTGTCCTGAGTAAAGTGGACTAGCTTCCTTGGTTACAGAAATATACAGAGAAGGAGAAGACTCTTAAAAAAATAATATTTGTAGGAAAGAGTATACATTTATATAGCTTGTTCTCAGTTGTTGAAGAAGAACCTGGTTAAATCTCCCCAGACCATTATGAATACCTTATTTTAAATCTCTAGCGCTGTAAATAATGAAATAGCAAAATCTTGCAAGCATTGTATTGACTACAGTATCCCTTTGAAGTGAAGATTTGGCTTGTAGGTTACTCAGATCCTGTTCTTCCGTTAATTAAAATTCTCATATATTTTTTGAGGGTGTGGAGATATTTTAAAAATTTCTTAGTGACAATTTCAATTACATAATTTTGTTATTGACTAACTGTTCTTTAGGTGTAATGACAATGACAGCATCATCACCACAAGAAAAAAAAATGAAACAAAACAAAGAAAAACCCTCCTTCATAGCTAAGAGGAGGAAAAATACAGAATGAGTCTTTTCATGTAGTTAATCAAATATAGAGCTTTTTAAGGTATCCCAATTTCAAGTTGGTTCCAACCTATAGAATATATAACTCCAAGTAAAACCTCTCCTGTATTCATGGGTGACAGAACCTATGACAGATAAAAGACTAGCTACACAATCAAATCTTTTATAATTATTTGCATTTCCAATGAATGTTGACTGCAGTCAAGTAATGTCAAGGTGACAGGTGTGCAGGAAATGATTCTGATTCATAATGCATGTAACTCAAGGTGCATATCAGACTGTATAACACTATTTATCAGAAATGTTTTGGGACAGCAAAACATTTAGGTAAACAAGATTTTATGTAATCAAGGGAGTTACAGGGTAATTGATTCATGTCAGGAGACATAACCTAGATTTGGAAAGGAGTGGTTTTGAATTGAGGATTTAGGACCTGTGGAGCTTTAATTACATAAATGTAGGATTCCCAAATTTCATTAGCAATATTAATGTGTATTTTGTTTTGCATTTTAAACACATAAAAATAAGTTATCTGGAATCCTTTAGAAAATCCCAGAGACAGTAAAAAATTTAAAGCATGAATATTCAGATGTTTGAATAAATACTGTTTTTCAAATATAATTTGTCTTGAAGTTAAATACTGGCCAACATGAAAAAAAGATCTACCAGTATGTGGGAATTTGGGCTCTACTCTTTGTTCCCCAAGTTTATATTTTTGTCTTCAAACACTGAAAATAGCTCTGTACACAACCTACTTTTTCTATATAATTACACATTTTGCATTTTCATTTTTCCTGTTTGTTTCTGATCCAGCAACACAGGCAGAACCATATAAATTCTATTGTGTGGTTGATGATTGTTTCACTGACTTCCTGAGAAACATGAGCTTTCTTATTTTCACTATATGCTTCCCTTCATGGATAAATAATTGTTTCTCCTATAAAGAATAGTGATGTATTCTGTATTGCTCTTATAGACATTGAGTTGGAGATTTACTATTTAGAGTTTGTAAATTTTACTTAAAAGGATCCCCATGTGTTAATGAAGCCGACATTCTCTGGCAAAGGAATGAGTCCCTTATCTAATCTCACAATCTTTATATCTGCCTCTGAGAGGCTTGTTCATTGAATTCCTTGGCCTTACCTAAGGTCGGTATTGGGGAGTAAATCCTTCTTGGAGGTGGCACCGCTTTAGCAGGCAGCTTGTTGTTGGGGCAAGTTTGGATGGCCTGGGAATTACTGTAAACTTAGAATTGCAGTCTGTTCTTAAGTAATATAATTCTCTGTACTATTTTTGTTTAAGATTTATTTACTATTTGAGAGAGAGAGAGGGGTGGGGGAGGGGCAGAGGGGGAGAGAGAATCTCAAGCAGACTCCCCACTCAGTGCCGAGCCTAATGTGGGGCTCGATCCCACCACCCCGAGATCATGACCTGAGTCTAAATGAAGAGTTGGACGCTTAATCGACTGATCCACCCAGGCTCCCCTAATTCTCTGTACTACTAAGATTTCCAGTCTATTTACTTTGTATCAAGTGCGTTGGATAATAACCAAAGCCAAATGTCTTGTCTAAATATAAAGTTTATTGATTCCTGTCTCCAAGTCACTGGCCTCAGTGATTTGCCCATCTATACTTTAATTCACATTCCTTAGTTTAATGGCCTCTGATTTAGTGTACTGCTTCTTTTTATTTTTAAGGTAAAATATATCATGGCTTCATATTGATTTTTCAGTTCATATTCAGAACATCAGGAATTTAAAAAATTTCTTTGATCTTATATCTAAACCTACTTTCTCATAGCCTGAGAAGCCTGGTTCTCGATGAGATAAGGGATAACAGAATTAAAATATTGTCTTATGCACACAACAATATCAGAATGCCAGCATAAATGTTATGACCCATAATATGATTACGGAAAACAGTTTAAGAATTTGTTTAATTCTGCATATCCCACTAAGGATATACTGTCAAATCATTGGGTTTTAAAGTTACTTATCATAGTTTCTCTTTTGTGTAGTTATTCTAGCAAGTTGGTATACATTTAAGGTTATTTTGTTTTCCTGTTCTTTTCAATAGTGAAGAATTACTTTTTCAGTTTAATTTTATACTTTATACTTATACTAAGTTTTACACTAATGTATAAACAAATTACAAAATGAAATCAACGTAAGCAGGTACATTCAAAGAAGACAAGCTTTGAACACTATCTCCTTTACCCTATTCTACTTTAGGTGACCAAATTTCACAAGTTATCTTTTTTTTGTGATACTCAAACACAAGTATTTATATGCCCCCTTTATTAGATAAAATAATTGCATACTATACAACACTTTCCTCCACCTTGCTTGTAATCACTTAATATTTTTATATTTATCACTTCTAGGTAGAATACAGAGATTCTTCATTCTTTTTTATGGCTGTCTATCTTCTGTTGTATGGAACTGCCATGAATAGTTCAATCCATTTTCATTTCCCCATTAAGAAGCATCTAAGTTGTTTCCTTTTTATACCATAAATAATCCTTGTGCTATGTATTTTCATATTTTTGTCAGTATATCTTTGGGATAGATTCCTGCAAGACAGATCAGTGGATACATAGCTATCCAGTTTCCATTTCCTTTACACCAACCTGAGAGGTCAAATTACTATATAATATGTATGTTACTTACATATTATATATTTATTATATATTAAATTCACATGTGCAGTTGTGTTTATTTCTGGACTGTCTATTTCATCTATCTTCATGGTAGTTTAAAAAAATATGACCACAAGTTTTTTGATACTCTACCCCCATCCCAAGAAGTGGAACTTAATTTCCCTGCCCTTGAGTGAGGACCAGACTTAGTGACTTACTTCTAAATAATAGCGTATGGCAAGAATAATGATATGTCACTTTGGATATTAGGTGATAGAAGACTGTGGCTTCCATCTTGGGGTGGGTTCTGTCTCTTTCTCTCGTCACTCAACCTGGGAGAAGCCAGCTGCTGTCATGTGGATAGATGGCTCAACTTCAGATGACTTCAGCCCCAGCCAACTACTTGACTACAGCCTCATGATAGACCCTGAGCCAAGAACCACCCAGCTAAGCGGCAGCTAGATTCCCGACATTGAGAATATGAGTGAGATAATAAATATATGCTGTTTTAAGCTCATCAATTTGGGGAAATTTGTTACACTGTAATAGATAAGTAATGCATTCCATCTATTCATGAGCCCATGTCATACAATTTTCATTGCATAGGCTTTATGGTATGTTTTTATTGCTCTTCATTTCCCAAGTTTTTAAGACTACCTTTGCTTGTTTATTCATCAAATTGCACCGTATAATTATATTCTCTAGATCCAGACAGAAACATAGTGGTATTTTTTTTATTGGGGTTGCACTAAATACAGTATATAAATTAAGAACTGCCACTTTTACATTGAACATTCCTATTTGAATACATGGTGTATTTTTCCATTTATTCCAAGTCTACTTTTGTGTTTTTATGAGTGTTTTCTAGTTTCCTCATAAATATTTTGTATATTTCTTGTTAACTCTATGTTCATGTATTTTTTTTTTCTCTTTGCTATGATAAATGGAATCTTTTCCTCCATTATTTCCTCCCCCCACTCTTCTCCTTCCTTTTCTCTTCTTTTTCCTCCTTTGGTTTTTATATATGAATACTTTTGATTTTTGTAAGTTAATTTTGTAACCTCCTGCGGTAAGCAGAGTCATGCTCCCCACCCCACCCCCAGAAGTGTTCATTCTAATCCTCAGAATCTGAATATGTTAGGTTGAATGGAAAGGTGAATTAAGGATGCAGGTATAATTAAGGTTGCTAATCAACTGACCTTAACAGAGGGAGCTCATCCTAGTTATATAGGTGGGGCCAATGTAAATACAAGAATCCTATAAAACCAAAATGGGAGGCAGGGAGGTAGGAGAGCCATTGTTAGAGAGGTGTGATATGAGAAAGACTTGAATTGCTGTTTCTGGCTTCAAAGATAGAAGGGGCCACACGAAAGGAAATGAGGATGGTTTCTAGAAGCTGGAAAAAGCAAGGAAACGAATTTTCCCCTAAAGCCTCCAAAAGGTATGTAGTCCTACCAACACCTTTATTCTAACCTAGTGAGACCCAGAACTCTAAGGTAATACATTTTTGTTGTTTTAAGCTATTGTGTTTTGGTAATTTGTTACAGCAGCAATAGAAATGAATGCACCTGAAATTTATTAAACTTTCTTACTGTTTTCAGTGGTTTTTCTATTGATTCTTTTCAGTTTTGTAGACATATAATCATGTCATCTGAAAAGGCATGCCAGTTCCAATCTGTACAATTCTGGGTGCTTTGGCTGATATCCCCTAAAACAATAATATATTAAAATTAACAAAGTGGCCTTCTTTGTCTTATTCCTGGCTTTACTTGGAAAGCCTCTGTCTTCACATTAAGGGCCTGGCTTTTGGGTTAAAGCATATATATATATATATATATATATATTTTTAAAAGCATATATATTTTATCATATTAAGAAAGTATCCATCAACTCCAATTTTGTCGAGTGTTTTAAATAAATGGTGTTACATTTTTGCAAATGTTTTTCTGTATCCGGAAATTAATCATATAGACTTTCTCTTTAACTCTGTTAATAAGATGGTGGGATCCTGTTTGCAAGTATTTCACTAGAGAATTTCACTTTGATATTTAAAAGTGAGGTTGATTTGTAGCTTTATTTTTTAGTTAATTTTTTTGGTCATATTTTGGAACCCCTATCATACTTCCTTTTGAAAATTAAATTGACAAAAGGGAAATATTGATATATACTACAATGTGGATGAACCTGAAAAACAGTATGCTAAATCAAAGAAGCCAGACACAAAAGACAACATATTCTATGAATTAATTTATATGAAATGTCTAATAAAGTCAAATCTCTAGAGCTGGAAAGTAAATTAGTGGGTGCCTAGGGCTAGAAGTCAGAATGAAGATTAGCTATAAATGGGCAAGGGAATCTTATTGGAGTGATGGAAATGCTCAAAAAGTGGATTGTAGTGATGATGATAACACAACTTGGCAATTTACTAAAAATTGTTCATTTGTACATTTAAAATGAAGAGAGATTTTATAGTATGAAAATTACAACTTCACTAAAGTTGTTAGAGTCATAAATTTACAAAAACTGAAATGTAGTCCTACCAAAACAATATAGTGGTGTTTAATAGAGAAAAATGAAGTTGGGAGTTTCCCTCCTTTTCCATACTCTGAAATGGTTCAAGTAAAACAGAAATCATCTAAGACATAAATATTTGGTAGAGTACCCAAGGCAAATACTGGGCCTGGTGATTTATTGTGTGCATTAGGGGTGGGGAAGTAGAGTGAGGTCTTTATGATTTCTCTACTTCTTCTGTGGTGATTGACCTGTTTGGACTTTCTGTCTTTACTGAGGTCAATTTGGTGAGTATAGTATTGCTTTAAAAATTAATTTCATTTAGATTTTAAAGTATATTTACACAGGGACAGAGAAATATATCTTTATTTTGTTATTTTTAAAAAATTCTTTAGATGTCTTCCATGTATTATTTTTAATTTTTGTGTTTTATCCCTTTTGCCCTTTATTATCAGGTGAGCTCAGAGACTATCTGCTTTGTTGATCTTATTTCAAACAATAATTGGATTTGCGAAATGTGTCTTGGTGTTGGTTGTTTTGAGTAAATTATTCTAGATATGCATTGTGCCCTTTCAGTATGTGATTTCAATATATATTTTTTAATTTCAAGAGGTATTCTTGAGTTACACATTTCAGTAATTGTTCTATTCCGTTCCTTTGGTTTTCTTCTTTGAGGACACCTATCATACATATATTTCATCTTCTTTTCCTATATTGTGTATCGTGACTATCTCTTGAAACTTGCTATCCCTTTGGTATCATTTTAAACTTATTTATTGGTATATAATTTACATACCATAAGGTTTATCTGCTTTAATTGTTAGTAAATTTATATAGTTGAACAGTAATCACTATGATCCAGTTTAAGACCACTTTCATCATGTTATGCTACAGCATAAAACAAACCATGAGAAATTAAAAGGAAGGAGATAATGCAAAGGAAAATCTCCTAGTGCACCAGAATTAAATTAGAAATAAAGAACAAAAAAAAAAGTTGGGAAATCCCCCAAATATATGAATTATGCAATTCATTTGTAAATAACACAAGGATCAAAGAATCATTCACATATCGGATGTTCCACATACGCTTAGGTTCTTTAAAGTCTTTGCTAACTGCGAAATCTAAGATCAGTTGCAAATGGTTTCTAGTGAAAAGTGTATGGGTAACAAACTGCTGTTTCTTTGGACTCTTCCTAATTTTGATTGAAATCTAAACATTGTAGACAATCTATTTTAGTAACCCCCAATTTTAATTTATTTTTCTAGCATCTCTTTGTTGTGTGACTTTTTGATTTTGGGGGACATTTTGTTCTATTTTGTTTTGTTTGTTTTGGTAACTTGTCTTACTCCAGAAATCTTTTTCCTCTTGTTTTTAAGTGCTGATATGTCTGCTACATTCTTTTATTCTGATTTCCCTGGCTTTCTCCTGTGACTACATGGCTTATGAGGCAGTCAATGATGTGGGCAGAGGTTGTGTTAAAATGTGTCAAGTTCATAAGGCTCCCACCTTCTGTGATCGATTTGTGTGTGAGTTGGAGAGTACATTCAATGTTCATCCGGTCCTCACATCTCTCTCTTGCCTTTTAATTTCCTCTGTATCCCCCTGAGTCTCCTCTATAGATGTTCACAGTTTCCTAGTCAGCCAGAGATGTGTACAGAACTTATCTAGTTCTGTATCCTTCTAGGATCTCTCTTCAATTCTGGCTGGTTTGCCTCTCACACCAACTGTGGGCTTTCCCATTTCTTTTCTATGGGAATTTGTTTCTTACCATAATTGCCACATTTATCTGACAAAGCTAGAAGTTTTAACCTCCTGCTCCAAAGCGACTCTGTCCTTCCTGACAGTAAAGCTGTTGGTTTTGTAGTCATCTACACGCCAATAAAGCTATAGATCTCGAGCACCTAAGCTTGAGGGTGTGTGTCTGTGTGTGTGGCGAAGTCAGAAGAGGGGGAGGAGAAGGATGGTAATACCCGCAGACAGAGACGCCATGGGTTACTGCTGTTCTTACCCAAAGACAAAGCAGTTTTTGCAGAATAAATACTTGTTGATCTGTTTTATATCTTCAGTCTATTTCAACACCTTGGAATAGTTCTTTCTGAGAAATTTATTCGGCTAAATGCATTCACCTTTGTAGGCCACCATGGCCACAGTATCTCATGTCCTTTCTTTGGATTCTAAAATTGTTCTTTTTCACCTTCCATTTTTCTTAAGATATCTATTGTTGATTCACTCTCCTGTGTGTGTGTGTGTTCTAATAAAATTTATTTACATAGACAAAAGATGGGCCAGATTTGGCCCTTGAGCCCTAGTTTTCTGATCTTGTTTTAAGTTTCCATTTGTAGCTTGGATTGATAAAAGCTGTGAGTGGAATGAAGAATACAATTTGGTATACAATTTTTTTTTCCTGTTGTGGAACTTGAAACATAAAACCTGCTATTACTTCTTGGGAATGGGGAATGGAACTAAATTTTACTGAACAGTTGCTGGTGCCAGGCATTAAGCCAGATATTTAATTCTTAGGGCAATCCCATACAACATGTGGTATTAAAGGGATTATATGACATTTTTAGATTTAGGGGAGTTAAATTAGACTGTCAGTTCCTTGAGGGTGAGGAGCTCATAGGGCTCATTCATAGCCACGTCCTAAGGCCTGGAAAAATGTTGGCATCAAACACTAAATTATTCATCAGGCTGACTAAGCACGTGCTTACAGCATCAATAATTAGGGACATCCACAAAAAGAGAAAAACACTATATTAAAGTATATGAAAGATATTAACCTAATCATCGTAAGAAAAATTGGAATATCATTGAGCTTGCTTACACTTAGGTTATGATATACTATAACTTTTAAACACTTTAAATATCTAAAAATTGTGAAATATGATTTATACATAGGGAAAAAGGCATCATACATGAACATATAGTTGAATGAGTCATAACCCTTGTAATTATTAGCTGGGTCAAGAGAAGAGACCACAATATCCTCCTTACCCACTATTCTGACTTTTGGAATAATAATTTTCTTGCTTTCTTTGTCATTACTCTTAATTTGTATGCATCCCTGAATTATGTAGTTTAGTTTTGCCTTTTGTTTATTCAAGTTTGTGTTTCTTCTCATTTAACATTTCTTTGTGAAATGACTTTATATTTTTTTACAGACTTCCCTCTGGCTGAGTGTTTCTAATTCTCATTTATGGTGCTCTTTCCTGTCTTCTGCTTATTTTCATTGAGCTCATTTTGACATATTTGGTTACAGTTTGTATCCATTTTGCAGACAGGTTTTTGTGGCATCCTTTTATTATCCAAGACGTTTCTATTCTCTTTGTTCTCATTTCTTACAATGTTGTATGGGATCCCTTTTATATTGCACATTTTTACATAAAATTAGTTTACTTAAACTTTTAAGAAGGAATGGTCAGGATAGTTTTTCTATTTTCTCTAGAGGAACTGACTCTAGAGATACTGCTTTGGTTGTTTTTGCAGAAAGATCAAAATACTTTCTGAGATTTGCTTCCCCTGCTGTCCTTCCTCCTTTTTACCTGGACCTTCTCTTTATTTTGCCGTTATTCTTCTCCTCTTGCTTAATTTACATCCTAGTTTCAGTAATTTATTTTGTATCTGTGTGTGTTTGTCTAGGAAAGGAACTCAGGTTTTTTGTCTTCATTTTGTTTTGCTTTGTTTCAGTTTCGAGTATTTGTATGCCTGGGACTGCTTCAGCCTTCTCACCTTGAAATGAATCCCATGTTTTCACTGCATTAAATGTGCAAACTTCTCTCCATTGCAGCCGCTTTTTCAAATGGGCCTGCCACCCTTTCTAATAAATGTCTTTTTGGGTATTTTGGGGTCCACTCTGTTGCTTTTCTTTTCCTACAGAGTTACTGGTGCCACATTGTACTATTTATATTTTCCCCTCATCTGCTCATATTTTGCTGTTCATGTAGATAATTTATCACTAGGTATTTTGTAAATACCATCTGTGCTATTTTTGTTGTGGTGGTGAATTTTACCATCCTAGTCATGCTACTTCTGTGGTATGATTGAGATAGCTTCAAAAATGATGGTGCAGGAATTCCATTTCAGCTATCACCCAACTAAGCAGTTAACTGACTCCGTCTTCTCACAGAAAGCCACTATAAGCAGTTAGAACAAAGAAGACAATGACTGAAAAGAACTGAAGAATTACCACAAGCAGGCAGATGATAAAGGGGAGTGGGCACTTGAAGGAAGGGAACAATGGAGTAGTCCCCATTTTCTTTAACTCTTAGCTGCAGGCTAAGCTGATAGAAAATTTCCAGCTTTTCTTGTCTGATAAACCAGAGGACAGGTTTTGGACAAGTGCCTTTCAGATACTAAAGGAGAAATCCCAGAGGCAAGAGAACCAGACAGCAGAAGTCCCACATTTGGTATTTTCAACCCTGTCCAGATGTCTGAGCCATAAATCATGAATGTACAAGATACTCCAGCTCAATATGAAAACCTAAGCTATCATTTTATCTGCTGCTCAGGAGACAGATTTTTTTTTGGGGGGTGCTTTGAACCAAGTTAATGGCCCACTTAAAAAAAAATAGATTGATAGATAGACCTACAAACATGTAGGTCTAGCTATCTATATCACCACCCTTTGGAAGACTGTAACAAAATCCAGAGTATGGAAAACATAATAGCACAATGTCCAATCCAAAGTTACTAGATATGAGACAAAGAAGGAAAATAAGAACTTTTTTCAAGAGAAAGAATAATCCATAAGGAAGCCAATTTTCAAGTGTCTGAATATTAGAATTTGACATAACATTTAAGCAGTTATTAGGATTGTGCCCAAGATTGAAAAGGGAAACTGTGTTCACAATAAATAAAAAGATTAGAAATCTCAACAAAGAAATAAAAATTCTGTACCTGAAAATAAAAACTCAGTAAATGGCTTCAACTGCAGACTGCACATAGCATAGCAGAGGTGGGAGTTAGTAAACTAAGGTATTTCAATACAAAATATCCAATCTGAAAAGTGGTTAAGATGTTGAAAAAAATAAACAGAACCTCACAGACCCATGAAACATTATTAAAAAGGATTATTTGGTATGTAATTGGTGTTTCAGAAGGAGAATGGATAGGGGATTGGGCAAAAAATAATGATAAAAACAAAAAGCTTTCCAAATTTAGTACAGACATAAATGTAGATATTCAAGAATCTCTGCGAATCTACAAGGAAAAAGTACAAAGACAAACGTCGTAAAGACACATCACAATCAAACTGCTGAAAACTGAGAAGAAAATTCTTAAAAGCAGAAAGGGTACATTGACAATTTACTTACAAAGGAACAATTTACATATTGCCTGACTTATCAGAAACTATGGAGGCCAGAAAACAGTGGAAAATGTCATTAAAATACTAAAACTAAAGACTGTCACCCCACACTTACATATCCAACAAAATTATCCTTTCAGAATAAAGGTGAAATAAAGACCTTTTCAGGGGAAAGAAAACTAAGATAATTCATTACCAACAGATCTGCACCACAAGAAATGTGAAAGGAAATTCCTAAAGTTGTGTAAGTTATGTAAAGTTGTATGTGATAAGCAGTTTATATTCTGCTCTTACATACAGGAAAAACAAGTTTAATTTGCTTCATTTGAGATCAGTCTTAAATAGCTATGTTCACTTACCTATTAATTGTGGCACCATTGTCACTATGTGCATTGCACTCTTGTGGGTACTTTACAGCTGGTACCTAATTTAATCCTTTCAACCTACATCTGAGAATAAGTAAGTTTATTCCCACCTTTATAGCTGAGGAAGAGGAGCTGATTGGTTCAATGGCTTGTCTACAGTCAGACTCCTAATAACTGGTAGATCCATGATTCTAGACTCATCTCTCTTATTTTTTGGTCCTATTTATTTATTGAATCCATCTAGTATTGAAATTGGTAACTGTCTTCTCCTTTAACACAAAATTAGAATATTTTGAATTATTATTAAAAACTGTTACCCTGACTGAAGTGATTATGTTGAGATTATTGAAAAACAAACCGAAAAATTTATTCTTGGCCTACTGAATGATAGTGGTTATTGAACTTGGACTCAGTCAGTTTTATAAAAAGCATTGATAGGGAAAAAGTGGGATCCAGATAATTAGAATGGGAATATTCATGAGGAACCTGAGAAATAAGTCTCCAAGCTCCTCTGAAATGCTCCTTCTTAAGTCTTCCTGCTGGAAAGAAGATACCAATTCTCACCAGCCTCTATTATGATGTTGTGACTAAAATTTGAATTTGACATAGCCTGGAGGATTAAATGATAATAATTATTGATTGTATTATTTATAATAATAAATACAATAGAGTAAAATTTAAAATATATACTTAATAAAGAATTTCTTCATTTAGTAATTTAAATTGAGTAGCTGAAGAAATTTTGTGGGTATGGATTTGAGGTTGCTTCAACAGAGGAGGTCAGACAAAATTTTGGATCTGATTTATTTGTGGTTATTGTAGCAAACTGTTGACTGCCTTTTTAACAATCATTATTTAGCTGTAATGCAGCCATATGTAAATTTTGATCGTTTCAGCCAATCTGAAAATTCTGTTTCCCTTCCCAGAAATGCTTCTGGAATAAATACGTGATGCAGTTCTGGTGAATGAAACATAAAGAGGTTTCATTACAATGTGCCTATCCCTGAGATATTATTCACCATTTTAAACCACATATACATTCTCATGGTCTGGTTCTACTCACTGGTGAGCTGAGGATAAAATAATCTCAAACTTGGGCTATACTTGGTACCTCATGACACCAAATAGAAGTGTATTGCTATTGTATTACAACATTTGAGTCAACTCAGTAGGCACGAATTTGAGAAGATGTTTATCCTGCTCAGAAGGTGAGATGGTGCGAGGTCAAGAGCTATAGAAATTACTTGGCAGTATCTAACAATCTAACTTGATGATGATAGATATGGAGGAAGAAAAACTGAAGTTGATGGCAGGCAAGATTGGAGAAGAGATTAATGAATGGCCCACTCAAAATGACCCCAGAACTTGCAAATATTATTATTATATAAGAATTCTTACTAGAAGGATCCCTAAGACTGTTTGGATATTGGTCACCTCCTTTTTATGGGGAGTTGACTCAATGAGCTCATGAGCAATACCGTAAGGAGGCCAAATAAAAGTTATACGTAGCTCAACAATATGGGTGTCTCTGCACCAAGAATGACTTTATTGTGGAGTGTATAGAATGCACAATTTATCAATAATGTCTAATACTAGACACCAGTTATGGCATTGTATGTGTACATAAGGACCTCATGGCAGGGTAATTATATTGGACCATTTCATGGTGAAGGAGAAGTAATTCGTCTTCTCCAGAATAAAGCTGTATCCTGCATTTAAATTTTCTTTCTCTGTTCTTCATGCCTGCAATCAAATATGTAGACTTCCTGAATGCTTTATATTTACTATAATGGTATCCCATGTAACTCACGTCCACAAAAGGCACTCACATGAAACAGGACAAGAGACTGCTGCCCATGCCATTCATAAGTCTTCAAGGTCCAGCTTCATTCTCATTTCTTCCATGAAGTCTTCTTGAGTCCATCTTTGGTAATCATTACTTCTTCTGAATTTGTAGCCCTTACATTTTTATATCATTTAAATTATCTTAGCACTTACTATCTTGTTCTATCATTCAGCTTCCATGTGTGCATCCTGCTTTGTTATTAAATTTGAGCTTTTAAAATGAAATCTAATCTCACTGGTTTCCCTTCGCCTAACAGAATATTTTGCACTAAAAGATCGCTTGCTGATGACAACCATATTCATAGAGCCCTAAAATTGCATGTGATTTCAAAGGGCATTGAAGCCCCAAGTCCTCCAGTAAAAATCTTACCCTTTGTCAGAATGTTTTATTTTTGTAAAAAGGTTAAAATTGGCTGAAAAAAGTTAAAACCTCTCTTACTAAGTAGCCAAGGCCCAGGAACAGTGTAAGATCAGTGGACACCCATATGGTCGTACATTACTGTTCCTATCACTTGTGTAGGAGTTGTGTCAAGTGTTTTGTGTATCAAGTGTTGATATTGAAAAAGCAGACCAAGTTACTTTTATCTTCTCTTGTGAAAGAAAAATAGTTGCTCCTCTTCTTTGTAGCTTGCACTAATTTCTAATAACATAAAAAATGTAAAAGTTTATCTACTGACTTCCTAGAATATAAGCTCCAGAGGGATAGAAATTCTCCTCTCTTTCTCTCCCTCTCTCTCTCTCTGTTTTATTCTAGTATTTAGAAAACTGCCTGCCATATAATAGGGATTTGATAAATAGACCATTGTTCTTTAATTGTGTGTGGTTCTGTCTTTTCAGTTAAAAACTTTTATCAAAACCAGTAGACAAAATAAAATCAACACAAAATGAGAACATTATACAAGTAAATGTACTTATTTTAAGGTCTTTCTATCCATAAAGAAAACCAAAAGCATTCTGAACATTGGTATCCATCTAAGAGACAGAGATTAGAAGTCTGTTTTGTAGACAAAGGCATGTGGGAGATAAGAGTATAAATCTCCAAATTCACAGATTTGCCAAATCCAAAAATTGCTTTCAACAGTTCTTCCCTTTAGTGAACTTAATAGAATATTCCAAATAAATATTTTATGAATAACAGCTAATGCCATAAGCTGATTTAGGGAAACCCAAACCTGATTTTCAAACCTGATGATAGCGTGGCTTTTTGGAGTGATTCCAGTTAGTGCTAAATGACTTCCCTAAAAATCCTACAACAGCAGTTTAATTTAAGATCTCACTTAACTGACAGATACTGGGCTGACCAGAAGGTCAGAGGAGTCTACTTCATAACCTCGTTTCTGAAAGTTGACTATTCTGTATATATGCTTTTGTACTACTTGAAAAGCCATTTGACAGAGGGCCTCGAAAGAGTAGAAGAACGGGGTATTTCCTAACTAAAGTTATAAGAGAACAGTTTGAAGAAATGACCAGTTTCAGTTTGGAGTTCTCTAAGGGATTGGTTCACCTTCGTCATTGATCTTTCTGTTTGAAGTGTTCATTTACCATCCTGACATAATCTAGGGCCGCACTGCATGATGTTGATGATACTTTTGTCAATGTGAAGAATGCAGGGCCATTGTTACAGAAATCGTACAAGAAACAGAGACCTTAATATGTACCATCTGTTTTACAAAAAAGCTCAATGTGGTAATGCATTTGCAATACCAGAAGCAATATCTCTAAGACATGAAATGAACATATGTTGTCTAAGAGCCTTCAGGCTGACATTGAAAAAGAGAAAAGATAGTACTTCAAGGCAAATACTGTCCCAGTAGAAAGACTGCCAGATCCAATATGGCTCAGCCTATTGACAAGTCTCTGGTGAGCAACTTCATATAAAGATTTTCACATTGTTATGGGTTGTACGGCTCTCTGGCCCATTTTTTTCAGCATGGGTAAAATAGTAGAAAACACTCTCGTTGTCACTCTGGGTACTTTTCTGTTTTAGAGCAACAGATGTTGTCAGAAGAAGTCACACCACACAATAAAGTGCTTGAATGATTATTTTCTAAGGCTGGAGGGAAAGTGAAATGGTGTCTTCTGAGGAGTGAGCAGGTAGTTTTAAGAACAGCTGAAAATGCAACTAACTGAAGCTGTACGAAAACATCGAGCTATTTAGCAAAAGTGTAAATTATAAATTTGCTAAATGATAGCTTATACAGTATTCATATATGTATTGAATATCAACAGAAAATTCTGACCTCATTTTTCTAGATTAAACTAATATAAAATTATATTTTACAGTGTAATTTTTTTTTTTTTTTTTTTAAAGAGGGAGAGAGAGTTGGGAGGGAAGGGCAAAGGGAGAGAGGGAGAATCTTAAGCAGGCTCCCTGTCCAGTGCAGAGCCTGACCCAGGGCTTGATCTCACTACAGACCCCAAGATCATGACCTGAGCCGAAATTAGGAGTCGGCTGCTTAACCGACTGAGTCACCCAGGTGCCCCTACGGTGTAAATTTAAAATATATGTCCACACGTGAATATTCAGTATGTACATAGCCCGTAAGTATACATATGTGTGTTATATTTGTATAAGTGAGCATCAAAAGAAATTGCAAAGGTCAAATGATGAATTACTAAGGCTAGTAGAAGGAAGAGTTAACTAGCTTAACAAGTGTTAGTTTGCTTATATTTCAGTTTCAAAGGTTCAGTATGGGCTTAAGTTCTATTATGCCATAATCAGGCTTAGCTCTTCATAAACATGTCCATATGAAATAGAAGCCTTACATTTTTAAAAAAACAGTTGAAGAAATATAGTAGTGGACCTGGAGCCAGGAGATCTGGCTTTGAGTCTCCAATCTCTATGTATAAAGTGCATGACCTTAGGTAAATCTGACCCTGGGTCGCCCTTCAAGGCCTCGGTTACTTCAACTATGAAGAAGGGGCTTGAACTAAATGATCTCTAAGGTTCTTTCCAAATTTAAAAATTAAATTGTAATTACAAAGAGACAATCATATAGTGTAAAATGGCAGAAAAAAAAGTGTTTTATGTATAAATTCAAGATAATTAACCCACTTATTTTATGTAATTTATGTTTAAAGCTATACGTTGATCTATAGGAAAGTTCAGTTAAATGATGTTTGTAGAAGAGATCTTATTTTTTTTATGTCTGTCATTTGCATGACATTACATAAATTTGTTCATATTCATTCTAAATCTTACTTACAAAAAACATAAAACCCTTCGTTGTGACTGGCCTGTTAGCTATTGGGCAGGTAAAAGATAATGGCCTGACCCAATTACAACCATGTTCCTATGTATTCAGAAGTACATGGCTGATCATTAATGTAAAGTTATTTTTAAAAATGATCCGTTAAAATGGACTCTACATGTAGGTAGCTCTCATGGCCTGCTAAAGATCCAGGATTTATTCCAGACATCACCGATGCTGTTCAAGTTATGATCCAAGGATGGCTTTAATAAGGAAATTTTGGTTTGCCTCAGGGTGGTATTCGAGGCACTGGGTCCATCCTCTTTTCCAATCCACCGATCCCTGGTGTGATAACTCTTTGGATTATACCTCTCATAAGAGAAAGCTGGATGGTTGATTAATTATTCTCTGATGTATGCTACAGATAGAAACTCCCAACATAAAAACCTAAGTCCAACTTCTGAGCCGAGGTTTGTATGGGTAGCTTTTCCATGCCCTATTCTGAAGCTGCACTCTCGCTTTCATTACTAATTTCTAATTCCCTGATCATACCCTAAATCTAGTTCCTGATCACTGTCTCCTCCTTATTGTTTTGTTACATAGCTTCTGGTATTTATGTTATATATTACGCTACCTAAGAAGTTACAAAAAGCAGTGACTGCTCTGGTTACCCTGAATTTAGAGCTTTATCCGAACTGCTGCCAGGTCTCTTGACCTGTCGACAATCAGGAGTGGACCAACAGGAATTCTTCTCTTCACAGTGGGTCCGAGGAAAGCCACTGATGAAATTCACTTCCAACCACACAAAGTTCAAAGGCGCTGGCTTGAGTGGTGTGTGTGTTTATTCAGGAACATGTGGATCTGATGAGTGTGAGGAGATTGGCGCAGTATGGCTCAGATGCAAGTCGTTGAGTATAATTGATTTTTAATGGGTTGGCTACCTGCCACCAGATGTTCATCAATTAGGTACGCTTTAAAAACCAACACAGCTGCTTATTTCATGCTGACTATCCAGCGGCTGAGGTATTGTTAGCAGAGCATAAGAAGTCATCTCTGTGTCGAGTGACCATACGTTCAATTTGCTCTCGACCTGTCATGATGTAAGCCAATAGTTATTAGTAGCGCCTCCTTTTTCTGTCTCAAAATGCCCCAGTTTGGACAATTAATCACATGGGGATCCTACCTATCTGTCACGCTGTTCTTGGCCCTTTACACATTTAAGTTAGACCTCAATCTTGCCCTCTAGCAGCAAGTAATCCATATTAACATCATACAGAGAGTAGGTGTTAACCTCTGAATAACATTAAATTTTAGAGGTGGAAGGACTTTTTAGATTGCATTTAGTCCAATGCTTCCTAAGAACCGGTTCATGAATTGGTGAGTTAATTTTTACCAACTTACCTCTGCTTCTCCAGCACCTTTGTCCAAAGCATCATCCCAGTTTCCTCCCTTTGTTCATCCTTTCTCTTTCCTCTTCTAGACTGTCTCTGGGGCTGGCTTATGTCTGTATCTTACAGGTAATGCTCATGGCCAGAGAGGGCCTTTCTCTCCTTTGAATCAGTGTCTACCCTAAACTAAGGTGATCAAATGACCTCGTTGTTCTTTACAAAGGAATAGACAATCACTTTTAGGCAAAAGGCAAATAACTTTCCTAAAGTATCTTTTAATAGAATTTAATTTTATGTCTTTAAGAAAGAACACAGCACAGAATTATTATAAAAGGATTTTCTGCCATCCTAGTCATGTCATGTCATTATATGAATGTCATAACATATCTTTAAAAAAAATTTAACCTTCTTCATGTTGTTACACTGTGATTCTTTGGGTAATTGCCTACTGGTAATTTCGATTAGGGCTAGCCCAGCCCACACCTAGGGAGACCACTTTTTCCCCTGAGTCTCTACTGATCTCCAGGAAATATTTATCCTCTACTGGCCTCTGGGTCTACCCCCAGTATCTATTTACACTTCTTTTTTATTTTAATTCTTTTTAAATTTAATTTTCATTTTTATCAACGTAATAGATGTAGAGGTTTTAAAAATCACATAGTTCTAAAATCTGTAATGAAATACAGCAGTCCTGTTCTCCAGTGACACTTTGTTTTTTAGTTCTTTCTTTGTGTTGTTACCTTCATACTTTTAAATAATGCATTTAATTTGCTGGTTTTTGACTTTTCAGTTTCATATCTCTTCCTATTTTAGACGTTTTACAATTGTCCTCTACTGCTAACATACTTTCCCTGCCTTCATCCTCCTAATATCCCACAATTTTGGTTAACTAAAGAATTGGTGTTTGCATTGTTACAAATAGGTAAATATTGCTAAGGTTCAAGCTATGTAGTATATTATGACCATATTTTCTTTTTCATACAAACTTTTCTCAATTTGGAAATATGACTGCCTATTTGCCAGTTGTTTCTTTAGTTTCGGTTTTGTTTAGTTTTCTGTGCATCTGTCACTAAATTTGACAGCTCCAGCTTTCTCCAACTGTCAATCTCTCAACTCACTCAAACATTTAAAGTAATTGATAGGTTAATTGATAAGTTTTAAATTGTAATTTATAAAGTAATTTATAAGTTCCTTTTTATTTTCCTTGAAATAGCCTCCTGGAGACTTGGTCCTCTGACTCCAATGTGTAGCCTCAGGAGGAAGGCATTGCTGTTGTTGTTCCTGTCATCCACGTTAATGTGGAGACATCCAGTGCTGTCATGATGTCTGAATTACCACAAATTTAGTGGCTTAAAAGAACACAGAATTATCTTATAAGTGCTCTGGAGGACAGAAGTCTACAGTGGTTCTCCTGAGCTAAAATCAAGGTGCCTGCAGCCTACATGCCTTTCTGGAGGCTCTAGGGACAAATCTTTTTCCTTGTCTTTTCTAGTTTCTGGTAGTCCTCTGCATTCCTGGGCTTGTGGCCCCTCCTTCCATCTTGAGAGCCAGCAATGGCCTATGAAGTCTTTCTCACATCACATCACTCTGACAATGACTCTTTTGCCTCCTACTTGTGCATTTATAGACCTTTGGGGTTACTTCGGGCCAACCCTGATAATCCA
Source organism: Neomonachus schauinslandi (assembly GCF_002201575.2). Lineage (NCBI taxonomy): Eukaryota > Metazoa > Chordata > Mammalia > Carnivora > Phocidae > Neomonachus > Neomonachus schauinslandi. The sequence goes on along the minus strand of NC_058414.1, from coordinate 71,801,782 downwards.
GGATAATCTCCTTATTTTATGGTCACTTGGTTAGCAGTCTAAATCCCCCTTTGCTATATTCACAGGTTCTGGGGAGTAGGACATGGATATTTTGTGGGGGCCATTATTCTACCACAGGCTCTTGGAAGCAAATGCAGACTCTTAAACATTCAACCATTTCCTCAGTATTTCCACTTAGATTTCTAATTGCCATCTCAAACCGAATTCAAAACCAAACTCTTGATCTTCATACTCCATAAACCTGTTCTCCCTTTAGCCTTTCCTATCTCAGCAAATAGATAAGACAAAAATTCTAATTGCCAAAACAAATGATTGATGCCTTATGTATTCTTATACCCATCAGATCTATCAGTAAGTTCTGGTGCTATTTTCAAAATATGTCTAGAATTCAACACTTCTTCCCAGCTTGCTTCCATACGTCCAGTTACCCAGAAAAGTTCTTAGAATATCATAAATATTATTAAGTATTCCACGAATGACCTAGTGAATGGATGTAGTCCATCCCAATAACATGATCACATATATAACTATCTTCTATGCTGGTTTATGGTTTTCTCTTTGTTTGATTATATTTTACCTGTAATTCAGATGATAATTTTATTGGTCTATGTACATAGACCAATATGTATGTACATCTTTGATAAACAAGTATTTGTTCTCAGTGCAAACTAAGGAATATATGGTTCAGTCAGAATTCTTAATTAAAAGCAACAGAAATTATTGACTTAAGCAGTCAATAAATTTATTGTAAATACATGTGGCAGAAAAAATTGGCAAGCGGTTTAGAAAAGCAGGTCCTGAAGATAGGTAGGACTCAGAGCAGCTACATTATCCACTCTGACACTGCTACAACCCTATTATACAAAAATAAGTGCTTGGACACTGGCCTTTCTTTTCTTTTTCTTTTATGATTTTAGATTTTTAAACTTTATTATTTCTAGAGTATTCTTTCTAGCAATATTAGTTTTATATGACAACCATTGTTAATCTATTGCATCATGAAATTTAGGGGGAAACATGATAAATTGTAAATGAAAATGACACAAAGGATAAATCCACATGATTTGGATTTAATAGAACTTCTATTTGATGTTCTTTTAATCATCTTAAATTTCCCTGATGTTATAATCAATGACCTTATTTTTGTATTTCCTCTCATATAAGTTGTGTTGATTACAAAGAGAATTTGAACATTACATTTGATATTTTTGAACTTTGATTACCTAAGTATCAAATATTTTTGAAAATTAAGCTTCCCAATAATCAAGTAATTCCCTGGGAATGAGGAGGACACTAAAGGACAAGATATGGCCCTTACTTCTTTGCAGTTGAAATACTGTTTGTATTAGATTACATTTACTCTAAATGGCCAAACACAGTGCTGTTCCATCCTAGTTTGCAATGCATGTGACTCACACAGTTAATAGTAGTGGGTCAAACAGTGGTGACTAATAAGGCTAATAAGACTTACTCTATGTTGGAGCTAACAAATCCTTTATCAGTACTTCAACCACTCTGCTTATGTGGCCTCATTGTTAAGATTATGCCTTTCATCTATGGAAACCAATCCCTTTCATATACAATTTCAGCAAGAAGCTTATAAAATGTGTATTAAAGCAGTATTGACTTGTCTAACAATAAAAAGTACAATTAGGCTTCCAACACAGAGCATTTCTAATTTGCATAAAAACCTCTCTAACCTATTCCTTTTACTGCAGAATATAACCAAAAGGTTATATTCTGTTCCATGCACCAGTAATTACTCTAAAATCACTAGATAGATGTACCTATGTAATATTGTTCAGTTCTTTATGCAGATCATTAAAACTGAATTTATATGCAAGATATATCAATAGGAAAATACTATTAAAATCATTAGAAAAAAATGACCAAGCACAATGGATTCCTTTTACATAATATCACATAATGTAATAATTTAAGATAGTTTCTTCCTGAGAGCCACTGTCTTGATAAAAATCATTCCAAGGGTAAGACTAAAGACATACTTTCATCCCACCTTTTAATCGGGGCTTCTAGTTTACACAATGTATAATTTTAAAAGATCACTTTTAATCATTGGAAAAGGTCATTATGAACAGACTTTATGTTTAAAAAAAAAAGTAGGTAAACTGATCTGCATCTTGTGATTATTTTAAGAATACAAGAAATGTTCATAATGGAACATTTTTTATTTCAGAGCCCAGTTTGTTCCCCGGCCATACATGATCCTTGTCACAGAAACACATGTCTTTCTTCTATACCTGAGAATTTTCATTCCACTTTTAAAACAATGGAAACTTGTGTGATTCTTGTGTTCTTTGATTTCCTTAAATGACTCCCAGGAGGAAGAGTTCAGACCGTGGCTGATTCTCTACTTCTTTGCAAAAGCGGCATGAAAATGGTTTGTGATCACTGCTGATGAGCCTTCCCGTGGTTGTTTAATAAAGAGCAGCACTACTCCACCAGGGTAACACGGAATGACATTGCCTCAGGTCACTTCAGGGCATGTCACATCATGTAACAGAACATAACCTAATGTAACCTGATCCAACAGGTCAGGTGCCTGTTGCCTGTTTGTAGGAAATACTTTTTATTTCTCCTCCAGAAGAGGGGCCATGTCACCATGCATAACGAAATGTCAGTTCTAGCTCTGGGTCCGAGAAATACCAGTAGAAATCATTTCCTTCCCTCTGACAGTGGACTCTGTTCAGCATTGAGTTGCTTAGAGTGCATGTCATTTACAAGACTGTAGTTGTGATTATTGAAAGTGAGTTGAGGAAATCTGCCTTAATTAGAATGAATTTAAGACTGGACAAAAGTCATAGTAGAGACAGAATGCCACATTTTTAAAAACGGCAATAGAAGCAGGAAAGGGGAGAAAGTGAGTTATGAAATAAGTAATAGTTTTAACAAAACAGCGTTCTTTTACAAAAGAGAATTAGATTTTCTAGAAAAACAAATGGCAAAGTGGGGTTTTTTTTTCTTTTAAAATTAATTAATGTACTTATCCACTGTGCTGGGGTGCATTTAGGTATATAAAAGAGGCATGATCCCCGTCATCTGCCTTCGGTAGGCTTAAGTGAATAAAGAAACAAGACAGGTATACATTGCACACCCGAGATTGTAAATGCTAACCTCCAGGCTATCAGCTGTATATCCTAGAGAAGGTGAAGAAAGAACAGAACATTGCCTGGAGTAGGAATGAAGGTCTCAGGGACTTGAATTTATTATTAACTGCTTCGAGCTTAATTTTCTAATCTTACAAGGAAATCCAAGTCAATTACAAGGTTCAAAATACATGTAGTTCACTAGGAGTGGTGAACTTTAAAAACATCTAACTTGAGTTTATCCGTAAATGTAAAAGGAAGTTTTCCTTTAATTCTTTTACCTGCCTCAGAAATGTTTTTAATTATTTAGAAATAAAACTACAGAATTCATCACTAGAAAATCTGAAATGAAAGTAAAATCATATAGCAGTACTATAAAAATTCACTTTTGAAAAGTTAATGCATACTTATCTATAAGGATCGTCCATATCACCAGTTCTCTTTAATCAGTTATTCAGTTGACATGAACCCTATGTTATATGGCTCTAATCAGACATTAAAGGAAAAGAATTGAGTAAAATGAACAGCTTAAGAAAGATATGAATGAGCTTTTTATGGGAGGTGAGAGTTTCATATTGTGTTAACTTGAGGGGTGATGCTTTTTCTTCCTGGATCTAAATCGGGACACAAGGACAGGTATGAGGGGCAAACATGGTGAAGGCATTTATATTATCACAAAATAGTTTTGCTATTTCATCAATAGTACTATAGATTTTTCAGATCAAAGAGATAAATACTGTGTTTACTAGTACGTTGTCTGATATCTAAGTCAAATATGAGTCATATAAGAATTATCCTTCACTTTTATTTTTTATTTTGGTGGGGGGAGAGGGCGAGGGAGCTCGCGTGTGCTTGATTAGGGGAGGAAGGGCAGAGGGAAAGGGAGAGAGAGTCTCAAGCAGACTCTGCACTGAGTGTGGAGTTGAATGCGGGGCTCAATCTTGTAACCCTGAGATCATGACCTGAGCTGAAACCAAGAGCTGAATGCATATTGACTGAACCACCCAGGCACCCCTATCCTTCACTTCAAATAATTTGTCCCATTATTCACAAATTTCCTCCATTAGTTCATATGTTCAAGATTTTACTGTACAAATGTTAAAGGTAAAAGACTATAGTAAACTAATATATGCATCAAGAACCATTAATAACACAGATGTCAGAATTCAGTTCATAATTTCATTTCAAAGGACAATTGGTTTCAGCTTAAATAAAGCCTGGTGCCTCTGATATAAGTGAATAATTTGTTACTACCAAAATATAAAATATTTAAAGTCTAAGATATATCTGATACACTGATAGGACTAAAAGCTTTACCCCAAACAAGCACATTTCCAGAGTTGGGGGGAAAAAAAAGAACTATCCAAAGTAATGGAATGTTTTGGTTATTAGTTATCTGTTCATTCATCTCTACTGTGCCAGTGTTCCCAACTATGTCTACAATTTTAACCAATTACCTAAATAATTTTAGTTAAATTGACACTGATAAAAACAAAAATAAAATAATTTGTGTTTCTGCTCTGCAAGAAACCCGACACTAACTTAAAGATTATTAAACTATTTGGAGTTGCTTTCTTTGAGCACAAAACCTGAGAAGAAAGGTCCAGAAGCTATAAACCATAGCTAAACACTTACTAGAGGAGTTTTGGTGGCTCATGTTTCACAAGATGTTTCAGTGCATGTGTCATCTTTGTGGACAGTTCCCCCCTTTTTGGGGGGAGGGGGCTCTTTTCTGTTGTCTCCTTTTCCCCAAATGTCCAAAGAGGAAGGTGAATGGAAACCACAGTTGGGACTAGATCAGCACATCGGGGGTCAGTTGACTATCTAACTCTCCGCTATCACTGGGTTTGGCATCACATACATTAGGTTGTTGACCAATCACAAAGCATGATGGAACTATAAAACCACAGCTGCTGGAACTGAATTAGTTTTAACAGTTGCTAAAGGCGAACCAAAAACTGTTCTTAGATGATGATAAAGCTTATGGCACAGGAATTCCACCCCACCTCTCCAACTTCATTGCCCTCAGATGAACTCAGGGGATAAAGAACATTCCCTCCTCCTAAATTTCACAAAAACTTTTCTCTAACACAGAACAACGAGAGAATGTGAATAGTTGATCTATGTTCCTTTGGCTTGAAACTTAGCTCACAAAGAGAGTTCACACTATGTAAAGATTTTCACAGTTATGTACTAACAAGTCTGCAGGATTTGCTGTACTTATACAAGGAAGTCAGATTTGAAAATGAAACTGGTTTTCTGTTTGTGGACGCATGATGAACATATGGTCAACACCTGGAATTTATAGAGGCCTTTACCTAATAAAACCTTCTGAGACATTCCAAGAATGACAACAAAGTGATGGCATGGAGCAGAACTGCCAAAGGTAATCTTCTTCACCTTCTGGTTCTTTTAAAGCAGAAAACATAAAACTAACAACTTAGTGCCCCCCAAATACTTATGAAATGTGCATTAAAGAGGTGGGAGCCCAAATTCCCTGACAAAAGTGCCATTATATCATGATTGTGAGTGTCTTTCTGGATTGTCTCAAAAAGAGCTGGTTTATGAAGAAGATGACTGATTGGGAAGCATACTATTAAAAAGTAGAGTAAGACAGATTGCAAGATCAAGTTCAAAGTTTTGAAAGTTTCACTTGGAATGTTTTTATAATGGAATGCATTCTTAAGTGATAAAACCACATACAACATGGACTTATGAGTTTATACAAATCTCTTAAATTTAGCTGCAACTTAGGGAAATGTCCTTTGCAAGTTGATTCTAAGCTCAACATAGACTCTAAAAGTGAAATTCCCAATCAGGAAAAGAAAAGTTGATGGAATTCAAAATGAAAACAATAAACAAACAAACAAAAAAGGTCGTTAAAAGGCATCAGGATAAGACAGCTTAACTTTTTTTTTTTAAAAGATTTTATTTATTTATTTGAGAGAGAGAATGAGAGATAGAGAGCATGAGAGGGGAGAGGGTCAGAGGGAGAAGCAGACCCCCCGCTGAGCAGGGAGCCCGATGTGGGACTCGATCCCGGGACTCCAGGATCATGACCTGAGCCGAAGGCAGTCGCTTAACCAACTGAGCCACCCAGGCGCCCAACAGCTTAACTTTTAAAGGAAACAAATCTCTTTGCAAATGTGTATCAAAATAATATAACCAGAATACTCTATGTATTTTGCAATATTTTGCAAATAATGTTTATTTTTGAAGGTAATCACAAAATCAGAATTAACCCCAATCCTGAGCTTCACCTGACCCTAGTTCAGACCTCAGCAGGTCTGAACTTTAGATATAATGTGTCATCTTTGTGGACAGTCCCCCCCTTTTTTATATCTAAACCAAGATTCACCATACCTTTAATGACATCTCTCCAAGCCACTCAGTTCTCACACCCTACACCTCTCCAAGAGTCAGTCAAATGGGCAGAAGAAAAAGATGATTTCACCCACAAATATGCACCATTAAACTAATTGACTATTGGTTATCGGAGTGATGTGCTATAAATACCTGTCAGGGACCACAAAACAAAAAACAAAAACTCTCCCTATTGTACCTCCCAGAAAAATGAGCCAGGTGATGCCCTCTGCAATTATTAGATACATGCCATTAACAAAGCAAAAAAAAAAAAAAAAAAAGTTGCTGCAGCATAGAGAAGAAACCACAGCCCATTCAGCAGAGCTGGTCTTGCTAGAGAGGAGACTGCAAGGTAGCTGGGATGTGTGTGGTATGGACCAAGCAGTAACAGAGAAGACTATTTGAGGCTGGGTTGATGGAATCAAGAGTCAAGAATGGTGATTACACCCTTAAGTTACTTTTTATAAGAGTTCTTTTAAAATAGTATTCATGTTTAGAATGATCTCTTGTACTAGAATACAGGGAAATGGATTTTTTTTTCATCCATTATGGCTTATTCTTTTGCTCAAAAAAAAAAAAAATCTATGAAAGTTACCCATTGAGGAAATCATTTGGGGCATTTACTTCATTATTGTGTAGAAATTTAAAAGCTTGACCAGTCTGAGAAAAGATCGTTCATCTTTCATCACACCCCTAGTCTATCTCTTACCCGGGGGAATAAACAGATAGTAAAATAACTTAGAATGGTTTTTCTTACAACTTGTTGGTCATAAATCATTGCTTGGGAGCTGATGTCTAATATAGGAGCATTTAAGATAAGTCAGGAGCTGAACTTTTGGTTATCAAAAATGCTATAAGATTCTAACCTTGTGGGTTTTTTAGTGTCTTCCATGACACATGCATCTTGCATTTAGAATTCCTTTGTTTTATAGGTTCTAATTCATTTGGCTTAAATTGAAATACATTTGCAACAAAAAAGTAAAGACTTCATCGCAAATGCTGAATACTGTTCTTTGGCAAGAATTTAGATCTTTAGCTAACCATTAAAAGTAAAGGTAAAATAATAGCAAATAGAACCCAAAGCAAAATCATAGCAAAGAGTGACCAAAGAATTAGGGGGAGAGTTTGTAGCAACTGTTGGTCATAGAAAGCACTAAAATTTCATAGCCAATGCCAATCATTAAAGTTAATGGAAAATTCAAAGCAACTGCTAATAATTGAAGTCAATACAGAATTGATAGCACATGCTGATCAGCAATGTTAATGGAAAATTCTCCCACCAAACTGCTCGTTTTCAGATGTCATCTCAGAATAGCAAAAAGCTGTAAGTGTGAGTTTTGACTCTTATATTGACATTTTCCATTTCTTTGTATTAATCACATGTACGTAATGTGAAATAGGCACAGCCTATTGTGGCAACAGGGGTTTAATTATGACTCCAAATGTATTTGCAAGAGTGTATTTCTTATGACTTTGGTGCCCCCAAAATGGCAGTGATCACCTGCTAATTGTGCACAGGGTCTCTGAGAGCTGTCTGGCATGATAATCTGGTCTGCCGATTTGGAATTGCAAAAGGCCTCTATTCTTCTTAGTGAGTATCAAATGCCACTGGTTTTCTCAGTGCATAAAGAAATCAACAATCCCACAGATAATATATAGTATGAAAATTTAACCTTTCCTGTCCTTTCTCTAACCAAACAAGGAGCTTTTTTTGCATGGTGAGGGTAGTTCTGAATTTATTCCTGTTGTTTCAAATTTCCTGGGTTCAGTTATTAGTTTGTGCAGGATAAGCTGTCCAGTGAGCATGATGACCATCCAGGTAATAGCATTTAGACCACAGGAATTGTGTGGGCAAACATGGGGCAGAACCGAGGGCATGTAATTAGCTATTACTTGCCAGCACACCTTTTACTGCGATTGCACAAGTTCATTTTTCCCTAACTCTTTCTGTCCCTTCCATATTTTTCAACTTTGCCTCTCCTATCCTCCTTCCTATTATGCTATCCTCCATCCTACTTTGTACTCAAAACTTAATTTTCCTTCAATCGTCAGTTCTAATCCCGCTTCTACTCTGAGACATTTTCTGATCATTCCCTGTTTTTACTTACTGGCATAAGCAGGCACTCTTTGTCCATATTACAGATTTGATATACTCTCCTGTATTATTTGACATATATTGTTATTTAAATTGGGCCAGCCAGTGTTTCCTAATGAGATAATCAAACCCTTTTACCAAAAGGAGTCAACATTTTTTTGTCGCCCCACAGTGCAAATCTCTGTGGCTTCCACATAAGGAAACAGCATTAAAAAAATAATAAAAAGTGAGAGGACCATTGAAACTGGAGTCAGACATCCAGGTTTAAGTATTAATTAGCTCTGCCATTTAAAAATCCTGGGAGATTTCCCATGCTTACCTGAGCCTCACGAGCATCAGTTTTCTCATTCAGTGAAATGGGAGAATTCCTGTGCTATTCGCCTCAACCTGCAACTTCTGGTTGTCAGAAGCGAATGAGAGTGCACGTGTGAGTGGACTAGATTCGTTTGTGAATGGATATATTGCAGATACATCTCATTATTGTAGTAAGTGCTGAATACATATTCAAGCACAGTTTTCAATATATAGTTTTCAGTACATAATTTTTAATTCATAGTCTCAACTGTAGTTTTTAGCTTCTGAGGGAAGGCAGAAAAGAAAATCTCCCAAATACATAGACTCAAAAAATAACATAATACAATGTAATGAGTACAGGGAAGATGAAGTGAGAGATGGCAGCAAATCGAGCCAATAACTGTCAGGGGAGAGAGAGTCTAAAAATCTGGAGCCTGCCATAGCACAGCTCAGTAAGATGAGGATTTGATATCTATTTCTCCATAATATTTCTAGACAAAAAGCCTCGTTTAAATGTAAATTCTTTTTGAATGCCAGTAGGTTGTATCTCATTAATTGCTTTAATAAAAACTGTATTCTTGTCCTCAAGAAACTTCAATCTAAAGAACAGAAGAGTCCTATAGAATAAAGATTTATGAGCTATAACATGGGAAACAGTCCAGATTCCAAACTTATTAAGTCTTGACCTCATGCTATCCTTTATTTTAGCTAAAAGACAAATAAGAAGAGCTAAAAAATACTCCAGTTCATACACTGTACTGAAATTACAAAGTATAGGCTAATAATCTAATGAGAGAAAACTTATAAACATAGGAAGTGAAATTGAAAACATTTGCCTCATTTGAATATGGTACAAATCATCTTTTACTTATGTTTTTATAAATAATATCAAGAAAGGAAAAAAAATGAAGGAAAAACCAGATAAAGATTTTTTTAAGATGGAGAATGGTAAAGACCGAGAAATGTATAATGGTAGACACAAACTCAACTCCTTCTGAGATCAGACAAGGTATGTAAAGCAAGAGAAATGATAACTTACAGTGAGTGAAAGATGTGGAAAATGGAAGGAAAGAATATCTATAAACAAGTGAATTCAAACTTTGGAAATGCTCTGTGTACCATGCAAAGACCTCCATTACAAAAAGCTGTAAATGCTGGATAGCCTATTACAAACTTGAAAAAAAAAAAAAATTGTGACTGGGAAGGAAAGAAAGAAAAATCTCCAAAACCAAAAACGAGAAGGAGCAGCAAATTAGAGCTGACATTTTGCCTGTCTTTGGAGTACATCCTGTACATCATAGCCCAGAGGCTTGAGTTTAATGTCCAAAAAAGGACAGACAATAGGACCCTGGGCTTGTAAAAGTCAGTATTATGACAAAGGCCCTTTGCACTGAGATCCAAAATTTAAAGCTCTACATCCCTTAGAAAATGGAAAATAAGGGGGGGGGAGGGAAATCATTAGCACAGGGAGACAATAGGAATTCTCTCTTTCAACCTGGGCTCAGAGTGGGACAAAAAATTGTCCTGAGAATATAGCCTTAGAACAGTACCCCTCATGGCTTTGGGTGCAATTTTATATTACCTGTATGGTGTCCAAACTCCTAAGCTTAAATTTTATATAAAAAGTGCATGAGGGCCCTACTGAACCCTAGCAGTGGCTCCTAGCAGAAACAACCAAAATACTTTTTGGAGGAATCTGGCTTTATATCATGAATACTCCATTGAATATATACTTACAATCTGAAATTACAGACTATCTGAGGATAAAACAGCAGGCATATCCCATGGCAGAATTAGACTCCCAAGAACTTGATAGAACTATTGGGAAAGTGCTACAAAAAATGAGTTTAAAGTAAATCAGGTCTTAAAAATATTCAAAAAATATTCAGAATTCTTAGAATAAGACACTATTGGTAAAGAACAGATTTTTTTTAAGATTTTATTTATTTATTTGACAGAGAGAGAGACAGCGAGAGAGGGAACACAAGCAAGGGGAGTGGGAGAAGGAGAAGCAGGCTTCCCACCAAGCAGGGAGCCTGATGTGGGGCTCGATCCCAGGACCCTGAGATCATGACCTGAGCCGAAGGCAGTTGGTTAACCAACTGAGCCACCCAGGCACCCCCAGAACAGATATTTTAAATAACCAACTAGAATTTCTAGAAAGAACAAATACCATCATAGGAATTTTTAAAAATCAACATATACCTTAACAATAAATTGAACATAGTGAAAAGAAGACTGAAAACTAAAAACTATTTCTGAACAAATTACTTAGAATGCAGCACGGAGAGAAAAAGAGGTAGAAAATGTCAAAGAGAAGTTAAGAGACATGAATGCAAAACAAGAAGTCCATTCTATGCATAAATGTACTTCCTGAATGAGGAAACAGAATGGAAAAGAGATATCAACATTAACCCTATACAGAGATAATGAGAGAAATGTTTTCCCCAATTGAAAATGTGATTCCTCAGATTTGAGAAACATAAATCCCAAGGAAGATAAATGAAAATAAATACACATCATAGTGAAACTACAGAATACCCAATACAAAGAGAATATTTGCAGAATAAGAGTATGCCACTAATAGATCTTTGATTGAAGAAGTAAAAGGATAAAATTCTGGAAGAAGGAAAGCAGTGATAAGGAGTTAGAGTTTTATTTTGAGTATAACTGGAAACCACTGCAGGGTTTTGAAGAAAGGAGTGATGCAACTTAATGTATACTTAAAAAATATTGCTGTGGATGTTGTATGGATTGTAAGGGCATAGTATTTCTTAGGAACATACCAGTGATAGTGGGAGAAGTGCTCAGACAAGGAACACAGTTTGAAGGTAGCCAGTGAGTTTTACTGAAGGATTGAAAGTGGAAACTGTGAAGTAGAAGGTCAAGGGTGGCTTGGGCTTCTAGCCTGAGCAACTGGGTGTATTGTGCTGCCTTTTATTAGATGGAGAATACTGGCTGAGGAGTATCGGGAGGAAGGGGGGAAATCAAGACTTTTTTTTTTTTTTTTTTGCCCTTCACTGAGTACTTTCTATTGGCCGGGCAGATTTATTAGCACTTGGATATGTACTAATCCATTTAAACTTCGCTACAACCCTGGAGTAACCCCTGGCTGAAGGTCACACAGCTGTTTGACTTCAGAGTCCATATTCTCAAGCAATACTCTCTCTTGCCTCTTAGGATGACTCATCCAAATTGAGATATAGATTTATGACATGAAGCTCAAAAAAAGGAGATTTTCCTGAAAATGTCATGAGAAAGAGGTTAAAAAAGAGAGAAAGCTAGCACAGTGGTTCTCAACTTTGTATATATTCTTGGCCCATTCTCGAATTCTAAAATATCTGGCAGAAAACTTGATGGGAGTAAGAGATCAAAGCAATACCATCATCCTATGGCAGAGCTGTGTCCCATAGTGCTAACAAAAGCTTCCAAAATCATAGAACTTTCCTTTCATTGCCCTTCAGCACTGTGCACAACATAAGCAGAACTCTTGATGGACCTGCACATTTCCAAGTCTCCATGAATGAGGCAGGAGGAAGGTGGCCCAGATGTCAGCCCCTTCACAGCAAGTTCATCAAAATATAAGCTACATAAGGTCAGGGAATTTTTTCTGTTTTTTTCCACTACATGCTTGACCCAGACCAGCATTTCACATTTACTAGGCACTTAATAAACATTAGTTGTACAAAGGATTGAAAGTTGTAACATGCTCTAACCCCAAATGCCTGACCACTTTCAAAAGCCTCACAGAAATTGTTCTTCAAAACAAACAAGCAAACCAAAAAAATTCAACAACAGAAAATGTAAACTACATACATCGATCAAGATTCACAAACCTGTGAAGGTTTGGTGGAGTTCATTAGTAGCAACAGGCTAAGGGAATATCATCAAAGTATGAGATCGCCCTTACCACCTTCAAAACCCATAAAATGTAGGTTTTGGGGTACTGATCAGGCTATACTCAGGAAGGCTTCAGAGAAAATACTGTCCTTGATTTAGAGCCAATTTTCAACTTAGAAAAAGAAAACCTGGATGGATGAAAGGAAGAGGCATGGAAGATAGGGGCACTTGTTTTTCATGAACTGATGAGTGCAGAAAGGTCAGTGGAAACAGACACTGGAAGGTCAGTAGTGAAAGGAAGAAAATAAGGGCACTAAGCAGCTGTAGGAGAGGTTTATCAGTCCATGATGTGATAGCTAGCCAGTGGGTTTTGCATCTGGAGAAATAGCCCAAAATGATAGATTTAAGGAGCATGGTTGTCATGATGTTCCTTGAAACTGGTGGATCGAAGAAGCTGAATTGTATATGCCACCTGATGATGTCAATCCCCGGGTTAATTGCTCAGCACTCAAAAGGACATGTTTTTGAGTTCTCTTGGCATCTTTTGAAGGCAGTTCTGCCAATCAATGCTTTTTGCCATAGGTCTTAGAAGGCAAAGTATGAGTTTTTTGTATTTGCTGACCTTTGAACTTGGGCCATTATTTGGATTCCAGAATTCTCTACACTAAATCTAACCAAGTGTTCAGTTTGCTAGGAGTCCTAATGTTCTAAGTGCTGAAACTTGAAGTGCTTCTTAGATCTGGAAGTAAAAGCACACTGGATAGAGTTCTACACAGATGGTCAGAGATAAGATTTGCAGGATCCCATATGCCTCCTACGTGGTAGAGTTATAGCAGTATGTAGCGATGACAAGTCCTGAGGCTTTGAGTCTTATAACTGGGAAGCCCTAATGAGGTTTTGAAAGAATTTTCCTCCCATGGCTGAGGGCAGGATTAAGTGGGGTCTTGGTTGCCCCCTTTAGGAGGAGTCACATTGGTTCAAGATGGCTTGGAAGCTGAAGCAATGATCTTCAATCCACCTTACAGAGTGTATGTTTTAAAGAGTAAAAATTGCACAATACTGTATTATAGCGTGTCATTATCCTAACCATTGCAAACTTCACTTTTTTCCCCTAATGCTGAAATAGTTTGCCCTTTTCCATAGTCATTTCTTAATCCTTTAGAGGGATCGCTGTTGTACCATATTTATAAGAAAAAAAATCATTTGAGCTCTATACGGTTAGCATAGGGTTTCCCATTTTGTTAATGTGTAAATGATTGTGTGTGTGTATGAAGAGCAAAGTATATGGACATGGGTATATTTACATGGTATTCTCAGTCTATATTTTTGTTGTTCCTTTAAAATTTTAGAGAAAGTGAAGAATAAGATAAAAATTAAAAGTAATTGTCTAAATGGCATTTTAGCTAAAATTTTTCTCAATTCACAAATGCTGAGACATTATAAGGAAAGTATCACATTCAACCTTTCTAAAGAAATGAACCAAGCTTTGCTATCACTACTTTTTACACTGGTTCCACGTGGGTGGTCTTTTATTTCGCAGGACATATTAATCTCCTGTTATACGTGACAACCACTACTGTGTGTCATCTCAGTTCAGGACAATAAAGTGACTCTAGAGTTTCCTTCTAAACTTAGCGATCAGGCTTTTCTTACTGTGACAAATGTTTATGGATTCTTCTAATTACACGTCTGGTTTAAAGCTAAGATACCAAGCGAATACAGTTCTCTTTTGTAAAGTTCCCAAGGTTTCTCTATAATAATCAATTACCATAATGAGTTTTTTTAAAGCTTCCATTCATCATTTTCTTAAAATATATAAACTACTAGGATAAAGATAAATAGCCATATCCAGCATACCCTGAGGCACTCTACCAAAGGTTTCCTTTAAATCAAGATCAACTGGAAAACATGTTGGGTTTTATTTCAAAGTCAATCCTGCTTAGGTTTAAAAAAATTGTGTAACACAAAAAAAGAGTAAAATAAAATCCATGACAAGTAGGCTTCATAAGAGGACACTAGACAAAGCATCATTATCACAGTCACCCCTATGGTCCACATGTACTTGTTAAATGGGTCTCACTAGCTGGCTCTTGTACCATTAAAACTAGAAACTAATTCTCTACATGGGCCTTTTCTCACCTATTAGCCTATTATCTCCTTTTGTTCTTAGAAAAACAGTACCTAAACTGGGAGTGATTTGGCACATCTTTAATCTAAACCAGGGTTTCTCAACCTTGGCACTATTTCTGTTCTGGGAGGAACAGTTCTTGGCTGTAGGCAGCTATCTTGTGTATCATAGGATGTTTAGCAACATCCCTGGCCTTCATCCCCCAAATGCCAGGAGCACATACCACTTCCCCTGAATTGTGACAACCAAGACTGTCTCCAGACATTGACGAGTGTACCTGTGGGGCCAAGTCCCCTTCCCATTTGAGAACACCTGCTCTACACTTACCATGAGCATTCTGGTAGAATAAAAACAGTATGAAATTGAAAAAGACTGGGGCAAAGAATAGCGAGATGATTCAGCTGGTTGGAGCTTAGAAAGGATGAAGTCAGGTAAGATTTGGGTGATGATGGAAGGCATGACCAGGAAGACATGGAAGGGTGTTCTAGGTCATTTAGCCAACATTGTCTCTTTTTTTATTCCTATTCCTTAAATGAGGACTTTCTACAAGATAAAGTCTTCAAACCCTCTGCTCTTTCCTCTTGCTTTCTCCCTTGGTTATCTTGCATGTCATGCCTTTATCATCAACTCTAGAAAGCTCTTTAGCTTTCATCTCTTGTCCTAACTTAGACTCAAATTCAGAAGAGCCGCTGTGCACGCACACCCTCTATATCCTCTGTGACACTGCTGTGTCTGCTCCAGGTACTATGCTTCCAGGCTTGGGGCTCCCAAACTCATGTCCATAGCCATGGAAACAGGAGGATTTTTTTTTTTTTAAAGAAAGAAGAATTTATCCGGCAACGCTGTCATTCAGAATGGATGGAGAGATAGCTTTTAGGACAGGCAGAAACGGAAAGAAAAAGGAGGATTTTTAGGAAAAAATGTAAATGAAAATTGTATTGCTTACCCTTGCCCTTCTAGTTTATTGTCACGTCATTCTTTTCGATATCCTACCTGGTAAGGCAGAATAGGTGGTACACAAAGATTTGAAATGCAAACATTTGAGTTCAGTCTTCGCTTTATCACGTTTTAGCAAGTACTACCTCGGGCAAATCACATTTCGGAGTTTGAATTTCCTGCTGTGTAAAATGACGCATCCTCAAAAGGCTTAAGTAAGATCCCATATGCAGAGGGTGGGGAGAACCACCCCCAAAATGTCTGACATTTAATAAGAATGTAATCAGATATATTGTTTTCCTTTCCATCGTTGCTGCTGCTGCTACCCTGAGCAAGGTCCTATCACTCTGGTCTGTATTTTCTTTGCAATTTATCTCCCTATCCATCAGTCCTGTGCCCCTGCTCATGGTCTCCTCCTAACAGTACACGACATCCCGTGTTTCCTGACTCTCTTGCTAACACCGGCCATGCTTGCCCTTTCTCCTTTCCTTTTGCTCTTCTTCTTCCTGTCTTCATTCTTGTTCTTGCTTTTATCACTTAGCATTGTTGTTTGCATGTGCATTCCTTTGGTTACTGAATATATTGATCATATAGTCATATCTTTATTAGCCATTTGTATTAATTCATTTGTGACTTATCTATGATCTTTAATCTTTTTTTCTCCTTCTGTGTTCTTTATTTTTCTCTTTGGCTTATACGGTCTTGATACGGTAAAAACACTAATCCTTGCCTGTGCATGTTTAAATTTTTTTTTGTTCAATTTGTGAATGGAGTTTCTAAAGAAGAGGGGAAAATAACAGTAAAAGATGATAAAATCGACCATATTAAAGTTTCTAAATTTGCCCTATTTTACCTGTAATTTTTAAAATACAGGTAGTATAAATTTCCTAATAGTAAAACTATATATATATGTGCATACATAGAAAAAATGAAAAGAACTACAATGTATATCCAATATATATTAAGTAATAATTCACAGCGATGAGATTACTGATTTTTATATTTCTTCTCATACTTTTGAATTGCTCTGAAATAATGATGAATTTGTAATACTTTTGTAATCAAAACAAACTGAACAAGTATAATTTTAATGTTTTGTAAAGGCAGGTAAGCAAAATTATCTACAACTGGAGTTTTTCTTAAGGGATTCGTCAAGTTCTCTACTTACTGGATACATTCAATAACTGATGATAGTGATGGTAATTTTTAAATGATCTCTTTAAAGTATTATTTTTAATATTTGGTGGTTCTCAATTTATAGCATGATAAAATACTCTTTTTACACAGGTCCTTAGCAAGAGTGCAATTCAAAAAATACTAGGCTTGGAACGAGATGAATTGAGTTTGAATTCTGCCCTCATCACTTATTAAAAGCATTTCCTTAGACCAGCTCACCAAGATTGTATAGTTCAGTCTTACCTATGTAATTAAACATCTCTATCTCTTCCTTGCTTTGTGGATATGATAGACTCAAGAGAAAACAGAGAAAAGATTCAAAAGACACTGCCAGGTAGTCTTACCTGTTTCATATTTTAATTGTGTTTATTTGCATGCAAAACTTTTTGTTTTCAAATGAAGGAAGTGTGAGACATAATAAATCATCATCCATAAGAGCATGCGCCCTTAAAATATTTTATATGATTACTACCAAGAACAGTGTTTTCCCTGTGTTACCATTATTATCATTATTCATTAACTTCTTGACTCTGAAAGCTTCTTATTTATTTCTCCCATATATTTCCAAGGAAATATTTTAGATAATCCTAGCCAGAATCTTGAGTTCCAAAAAATAACATCTGAGTTGTTACTAAAAATATATGTAAATCTCTACTATCCCAACTAACCTTTAAACTGAAGGCATCATTTGTATATCTGAAGGAAAGTAAGAGTCATCTTAAAAGATGGGTATAAATTACCAGAAGTATAAGGGTGCCTGGGTGGCTCAGATGGTTAAGCGTCTGCCTTCGGCTCAGGTCATGGTCCCAGGGTCCTGGGATCGAGCCCCGCATCGGGCTCCCTGCTCGGCGGGAAGCCTGCCTCTCCCTCTCCCTCTGCCTGCCTCTCTGCCTACTTGTACTCTCTCTCTCTAATAAATAAATAAAAATCTTAAAAAAAAAAAAAAAAAAGAATATCTAACCAGGGGCGCCTGGGTGGCTCAGTCGGTTAAGCGTCTGCCTTCGGCTCAGGTCATGGTCCCAGGGTCCTGGGATCGAGCCCCACGTCGGGCTCCCTGCTCCGCGGGAGCCTGCTTCTCCCTCTGCCTCTCTCTCTCTCTGTCTCTCATGAATAAATAAATAAAATCTTTAAAAAAAAATTACCAGAAGTACAGTCACCCTCCCCTAACTAGTATCTTTGGCATATTATAGAACTTACAAGACATAATTTTTAGATGAATGAAACTTTATTTGATACTTATTTTTGGGGGGGAAATGACTGGGTTGCCTCAAAATAAAATATATCCTATGACAATGACTTATACAGGACATTGAGTTTATGGAAAAAGCAGTGGTCCAGAGAAATAACTTCTTTATTTATGTCAAAGATTTTAAAAATGCTACATTTAATTTTAATATCATGAGGGGCAGTATTCCCCTCTGCCTGATAGGCCTCATTACACTGCAGCATGTACAGTATTTGCCTTATTTAACAATTTTTATCAATCATTTAAAAATGGGCAATGCTCTCAAAAAAGAAAAAACAAGTGATAGATGTGTTGTGTACAGCTCCCTAGATCTACAAAAATTTGCACTCAATTGTGAAGGATAATAACAAATAAAAGCAAAAAGGATTTTATTAATCCTGGGCCCGTGATTTGATTCATTCAGCAACCAGAGACAATGATTGTTAATTGTATAAGTCACCGTAATTCCTATTCACTACAAAAATCTCTCTGCTTTTCTTCTTAATAATTGGTTACCTCCGTCCACCTGCTTGGATTCATCAAATTTGTGTGAACCATCAGCCTCCTGTCACTTTGGACTCTCCCTTTTAATTGTCACCTAGTGCTTACCCTTCCCATTTTTTTGTAGTGTAAAGCAATCTCAATCAGGGACCCCTTTCTAAAGCCCTCTTAAAATGTGAATATGCAAAGCAGATAAACAAACACAGCAGTGATATGGAAAGATCCACCACCCCAAATAATTTCTGGACCAGTGAACAGGAGAAAGAAAAATTATGAATCAAACCTTTCACTTAAGTGGAATCCTTTATTTTTCAAAGTATCACGTGTTTCTTTTATTTCACTATCATAGTTTAATTCTTCACCTTCTCTTTCAGATATTCCTGTTTGAATTTTATTAATATTTACCTCACTTTTGTTCTTATTCATATCATTCATAGCATCTTACTTTATACATTTTTACTTGTACTTTTACATTATATATTGTTTCAAAATTATTTCTGAAACATTGGCCTCATATTAGGTG
Organism: Neomonachus schauinslandi; assembly: GCF_002201575.2. Classification (NCBI taxonomy): domain Eukaryota; kingdom Metazoa; phylum Chordata; class Mammalia; order Carnivora; family Phocidae; genus Neomonachus; species Neomonachus schauinslandi. The sequence goes on along the minus strand of NC_058414.1, from coordinate 71,782,594 downwards.
ATAGTAGGGGAATGTAAGTCCTGGTTCTGTCTCTCCCTCTGCCTCTGCCTCTGGTCAAGTACTGTAATTTCTCTGAGCTTTAGCACCTCTCCTATAAAAGAAGAATCTTTGGGGATAAATATTTTAAGAAAAATTGACTATGAAATAGTATATTTTTTAAAGATTTTATTTATTTATTTTACAGAGAGAGACATAGCGAGAGAGGGAACACAAGCAGGTGGACTGATAGAGGGAGAAGCAGGCTTCCCGCGGAGCAGGGAGCCCGACGTGGGGCTCGATCCCAGGACCCTGGGATCATGACCTGAGCCAAAGGCAGATGCTTAATGACTGAGCCACCCAGGCGCCCCTGAAATAGTATATTTTATTAAATAGTTATTACATCTCTTTTCGGCAGGAAGTTTATGATTTTATGAAAAATGGAATATTCAAACTATCTATTTTTCTTTTTAATCCACTTATTATGTCTCTCCCCACTAAATGTAAGCTACTTAAAAAAACAGGAACTTTGTTTTACTCACAGTTAAACTCAGAGACTTAAATATAAGCTACTTAAAAGAACAGGAAGTTAGTTTAATCACAGTTAAACTCAGAGACAGAATGGTGTGATGGTATCAGGTAGAAGCTCAGAAAGAATATGCGGAATTTAACAAATATTATTTCCATCTCTAAAATACCTTAACAACTCTCATCAAGTAAAAGAACTTTATTTTGTCATTAAAATTTATTAAAAATTGCTTCACTCATACTTAGGAATCCAGGGGAAAAAATATCCTGCCATAAGTCAACTGTCTTAGATTCTTAAAGGGACAGCTTTAAAAAAAATAAAATAAAATAATGCTTAAATTCATCTACCCTACTCTGCCACACCAAAGAGCTATTGGAAAATAAAAGGATTTGCATGAGTAAGTCATAAAGAACCATATTAGAGCCCTCTGGGATAATTTTTCAAAATGGTGTACCATGCTTTAACCATGTAATTCTCATTGACCTTAATGGGAGTCATGCAGCTAAAACCACATATACCTCTTTTAAAACATATCTCTAAGTGTTCTGTCACTAACACTAGTAAGTAATAAAATGTACACTTTCTTTCTAGACATATAAACATTATCATGTTTATATCAGCATAATTATGAACTTTTTTATACCATTATAGCTGGGTTTTCATCATGCTATCATTAGCTTTTTGATAGCATAAAGACCCAGTTTTCAATGGATGTTGTTAGGACATTTTTCTTTTAACCATATTTGATTGTAACAAGCATTGTCCTGATAGGAAAAAATATCTTTTTATATGTACATTTGCATTAGAAATCATCCACTAAGATACTTACTTGTGTCCTTCTGAATACAGCCTTCTAATGCAGAGCTCTAGTTTGGGAAAAATACGGCAGTGTGATGACTTTTTGTTACAAAACAAATACAGTCTCAGCACCTTGCTGGCCTGTAAATATATGATTTTTAATAAAAGAAGAATAAACATTTAAACATTTCTTTGCCAAAATATATTAGTTATGACCTGCAATATGCCTGTAGTCCTAAATTTCTTCTACATATAAGGTGTCCACTGTGCCAGATTGTATGATGACTTCACAATATGGGCAAATGTTCACCAGAAACCAGAAGGTGGTTTCTAATAAAGTCAGCTATTACATAATACAAAAAGCTATTACACAGTAATTCATTTCAACAGTTTCAGAATAGAAAATGATTGAAAAAAAAATGAATAGGCTGAATACATTAGGCTCTCTGGATCTTTTGTTACTGTTTAAGCAACACTCACAAGGTATTTTATTATCATAGGATCTTAGCACTAGAAAGGATATCAATGACGTCACAGTTCAGCTTTTCCTTTTTCCTCCCATTTGCAGATGAGCAAACTCAGAGAGAATGACTAAAATATGTTTTTTCCTAATTAAAAAAAGTCTATGAATATGTGGTTCTAAAAATATCATTTCAGTTTTTAAATCTGTTTTTAAATGTAATTTGTACAGAGAGTTTACAGTTTCTGGGCAAGTATGGACCTCACCCCTTCCCCACCCACTTACCCAAGTGAACATAAAATGAGTAAACCGTCATCTCCCTGAGTTTATAGTCATAGAGAATGTTCATTTGTTTTTAAGCAAGTATTATAAAAAGTTTCTGCTTAGCGAAGATTCTATTTATAGTGACTCAAGACAGTATTTAAGATACCCACGTCATAGTGACAGCTCAGGCACAGACACAGAAAACTGCCTCTGCCGATCATCTCTGAACATAAGATGACAGATGCCCTTTTCCTATTAATAATGTGTGGGAGCCATGTTATCTGCTTGGGTCTTAAGTTGTCCACGCAGAGAACTGCCAGCGGGATCTGGAACCTCCACAGCTAAGAAGCAGTAGAACATCAACAGCGCTCAGTGGTGACCGAGGAGAAGAAAAGGTGTGTGTTATGTGGGAGTGCAGGGCCTAAGACAATCGGTTTAAACAAACTGAGGGGCCATGGAGGACAGGGAGAAAGAGAAGGGAACAGGACAGGTTTGTCTACCACTGCAAGAGGTGGTCACTAGAGGGACCCCAGAGTCCAAACAGAAGTTGAGAGGATGCGTGAAGTAGAATAGTGAACACATCACAGAAATTTCACTTCCAACACACACACACACACACACACACACACACACACACACACATTCACATGCATGCACAGAAAGACTCTGTGTGGGTTGGAATAGATCACTTGGACCCGAAGTAAGGTTGTCCTGTGTGTTCTTTTACATTTTGAGTGAGTGTTTGGCTGGCTAATGGATGGACCATTTCATTTGGGACCGTACAACTACTTCCTTCCATGGTGAAGGAACAGAGCTAGAGTTGGATGTTTGAGAAAAGAACATTAGAGGTTATAAGGAAGAAGACCAGCAAAACACAGTTGATCCAAGGATGGGGCTGGGGGGAGGAGATCTAGAATGGATTTACTTTAGAGAAATTCTCTTAACTATATTTGGTGAAGAGTTTTATCCACTTTGGTATTGAAAATTCATAATAGACCCCACTCTAAATAATTTAATTAGTTTTATATGCTTATGGTAATTGTATAATGGATGGTATATAGTTATCTCTTGGTATAGTTGGCTAGATCATTTATAATGAATATTTTTATTATCTTCATGAAGCTTATGAGGTTCTACATTATATTAATAGTATATCTTATAGGGGCGCCTAGGTGGCTGAGTCCTTAAGTGTCTGCCTTCGGCTCATGGTCCTGGGATCAAGCCCCACATCAGGCTCCCTGCTCCGCAGGAAGCCTGTTTCTCCCTCTCCCACTCCCCCTGCTTGTGTTCCTGCTCTTGCTATTTCTCTCTCTGTCAAATAATAAATAAAATCTTAAAAAAAATAGTATAGCTTATATATAACATTGTATATATTATTATTATTATAGAAATGCCCTCAGCTGACAAAGGCAAATAACAATTTTGTGTAATGAAAACTTATCAATGATTATCTTTTTCTAAAAGTGATATTTACTGTACATGCAGACTAAAATATCATTAAGGCTGATCAATTTAGAACAATTATCTTTCTAACCAAGTGAACTCAGCATTAAAGGGTTAATTTATGGAGCCTTGTTGTATGACAAAACACTACCAAGTAGAATCAACTATTGGAAGTCCTTTAAGACACTTCCCTTCTCTCCTAGGAATCTATTTCTTGGGTCATTCCATGTAGAGGCAATGATGCATAATGCTTAATATCATGGGCTCTGGGCGCCTGGGTGGCTCAGTTGGTTGAGCGACTGCCTTCGGCTCAGGTCATGATCCTGGAGTCCCTGGATCGAGTCCCGCATCGGGCTTCCTGCTCGGCAGGGAGTCTGCTTCGTCCTCTGACCCTATCCCCTCTCAGGTGTTCTCTCTCTCTCATTCTCTCTCTCTCAAATAAGTAAATAAAATCTTAAAAAAATATATATATATCATGGGCTCTAAATATGTCTCTTTTTTTTTTAAGATTTTATTTATTTGACGAGAGATACATAGCGAGAGAGGGAACACAGCAGGGGGAGTGGGAGAGGGAGAAGCAGGCTTCCCGCCAAGCAGGGAGCCCGATGCAGGGCTCGATCCCAGGACCCTGGGATCATGACCTGAGCCTAAGGCAGACGCTTAACGACTGAGCCACCCAGGAGCCCCATCTAAATATGTCTTAACCAAATCCTGCTTCCATCCCTCATTACTATGTGACTGAACGAGTTACTTAACCTCTCCAAGCCTAGTGAAATAAGGGTAATAATAATAGTTGCCTCATCCATGTACACTGCTTAGCCAGTAGCCAGCACATAGTAAATGCTCATTAAATGTCATTATGATTATACTGCTAATACGACTACTTTAACCTTTCTGTGGACATATGATATAGTGTTTCCCCTATCCCTCTTTATTTACATCCCTGGATTCTCAACCTTGAATTTACTTTGGTGACCTGGTTTAGTTCTTATATTCTTGAAATTACTTCTTTTTATTTTATCTTCTGCTCTGTAAGAAAATGATTATCTTGCCAAACCCAGCCTGACAACCCAACCTTGACTTCTGATATTTGATGATTTACCTTGGTACTCTTTGACCCATATTACACTCTGACTTCAATTAATTCTGCTGTACTAAGCAAGTATAAGAGGTCCAAGTCCTTCTGGTTCACACTATTGGCTTGTAGACAAATGTTTCATTAGCTTTTCCATAATTTATATAACAATAACAACATTTACTATATACTGCCACAGACCTGGCAGGGAAGCTCCAGATAAAAGGTCTCAGTGGAGATATTTTTGACACAGCTGTGCCATCAGTTATGATTAGCTCACCCTGAAGAGTAATCCCAAAATAGGTCATCAATTGTCACTAAATTCCTTGGTCAGGGATTATAGCCCCAACCCAGCATGCCACCTAGCAAATGTCTATACTTGGAAGCAGAAGACAAAAAAAAGAGAGAATGCAATGTTAAAGACCAGAAAAGGAGAATGTAATGAACCCATGCAAATCTATCACTGCTACTGGGAAAGATTTCTCAAAACGATTGCCACAACAATAGCAACCATTTATCTCTGTCTCATAACCATCCTTTTGTTTGTGGTTTTAGCCACTGTTTGTATACCTTGGATATGTAGACATTACTTTGTAAGAATTCTGCACAAAGAGTATTCAGATAAACATTCAGAGAGGTTTTGTAAACCCAGGTTGTTTTATGAATCTCACAAACTTTCTACTCAAAAGCGGCATGGAATGTGGAGGTATAAAGGACAATGTCTAGTATGCTTGCTTCCTAGGACTTTAATGCTCTACAGCTGTTGCCAGAGTGTGTACTCTGTGTCACAGATTGGGTTCTCTGGACTTCAAGATTGAGACTAGTTTGGAGTAGGGGGTGTTTATTAGAGGTCAATACCTATGGAAGGGACTAGAAGGAAGTAGGGTTAGATGATGGGACAAATTGAACTATGAAAGCCTAAGAAAGCTTTGGTCCAACTGCTAGAATATATGTCCCAATAAGCTGGCAAAGCTGGACCTTTATACTTATGTCTTCATCAGTCGTTGGATATGGACCATCCCAGGAAGGGTGAAGCTTGGTCTTGACAGGGGGAGGCTGTGTAAAAACAGCATTCCTGGAAGCTGGGCAGCAACTCTCTTCTTGAGAATACAGGCGGTGAATCTCCTGGTCCCCCATTACCAGCTTGCAGACAACTGATCACTTGTATTTTGATATCTCATGCTAGAACAGAACACTTTGCATAACAGGCTGTATTCAGTTGCTTCTCTCTTCTCATCCTTTCCCCTTTATACCACTACCAGCCCTCCTGCCTTCTCCCCCTAGAATACACTTCCAGGGGAGCTAGAGGGCAGGCCCTGTGCTAGTCATCTTGCATAATTCCTTTATTCAGATGAGAAAGGATGCTATAAAGTTCAAGGTCATATATTTAGTACAAAGATAGAGCCTAAACCCAGCTGATCCAAGATCTGTCTGTTAATCCCATATATTAGCCACTGACCTATGTTGCCTCCACATGAAGTCACTCAGACACCACATCCATGAAGATCAGGATTTTAATCTGGCATATTTATATATGGACACCATACTTTTCAAGTCAGTCTGTCAAAAGGCATGCTCTATTTCCTCATTTTACTTTTCACTTCCTTGGTTAGTCAGCAGAAATTTCCATATACATTGCCACATTTATAAAAAATGGATGACAGTTATCAAAAGTAGATTGCTGGTAAAAAAAAAAAAGAAAAGAAAAAGAAAAGAAATATTGGAGTGTAATGCAGTATTTCGCTCATAAAGGATGACGTACATTTCTTAATACTGCAGATAAATTTGCCAGTCTTAAGCACTCTGATGACTATACTAAAAATCTGCAGTCTCTCATATCAATTTCTTGACTGCCTATTCCTGGAGAGCAGTATTCAAAATCTATTATTTCTGTGAGTTGAAATTTTCCTACGTAGATGCACTATATAAACCCTTTTTTTTTTTTTTCCAGTCAGATCTTCCTTTTACACATAGCTATCTTCAGCTTCTCTTTTAGCTGGTAGTATCTATCACTAACCAAAAGTCTAAATCCAAGTTATAAAACACCTGTCGGCTGGCCTTTCCTCAGGTTAAACTTCTATGGCAGGATCACAGATCTGTTCCTCTGAAGTGTGCCTGCGCCCCAGTAGAGACTCTAACTAAAGCTATAGAAGAACTGGTCTAAGTTTTCCACAATTAAATGTCAAGCCACCACTCCCCAGCCTAGCCCATTTAGATTGTAGTAGAAAATAGAAAAAGCAAGCAAGTTTTGGGCCTTTTCTTCCATTTATATACAAGATGATTTGGAGAGCAGAAGGCATAGAGGAATTTTATAGCAACGAAGGTCTGTTTTGTTAAGGAATTATCATAACTTGTTCAATTTTAGAACTCTTTGACACATCTTTTGGCAGAGGGACACACACACACACAAACATGCAGAATGATCTAATTGTCATTTCCCAAGGTTAGACTAAGGTTGCACTAATGCTTCGCAGTAGGGGACTGGAGCCATTTAACTGCTGTGAGCCAGAAGATCCTGAGACTAGTGGCTCACTCATTTTATAATTTACAGTATAGAGTGACATGCAAATAGATAAAAAGGCTTTGCCATTTTCTCGGTGGTGAGGAACTTTCACATCAGTATCATGAAGAATTCATCAGCTACCTGTTATCTACTGTTTCTTCATTGTTTCATATCACTGTCATTAAGCCACTAGTCTTAGTTGCTTCTCTCTTCTCAGTCAGGTTCTCTTCAGTATAAATTTAACACCTTAATCCATCCAATTTTAATCCCCATAAAAGATTATTTCACAGAATATTGTTGAGTAGTGTATTCCCATTCTGCTTTTCCCAGTACTCATGGGCATTTCTAGCATATAAGACAAACACTCTTACTACAGTTATATTAAGATACTGAATAGGAGACACTATATTAAAGTTATATAATTTTTTTTTCCTTTGTGTTCCATCTCTGATCTGAGATTCCCTTCTGTCAACCATGCTACACAGAGTTTGACTGAATGTGCTGGCTATGTTCCTCTCTGCTGCTCACTTTGGAACTATAGTCATTAGTGTTCTCTCTTCACAGGACGTCCTGATTCTTGGAGGGTCACACAAATAGCTGTCCAATGCAGAAGAATAGAATTCTCTGCCACTGTAACCAATCCTCTTCATGCTTGAACTGAAATCTACTTGAGCTATTGGTTTCTGAAAATCTATCAATTATCCACTCTTGGAACCAAATCACTCAGGTGGATTAAAACTGTAGATATGTAGGCTCCACTCCCCCCCTCCCACCCAACCATATTGAATAGGAATCTCTAGAGAGAGAGTCTGGGAATCTGCTTTGTAACAAAGACCTGAGTGACCCTTAGGCATATGAAAATTTGAGAACCATTGAATCATCAGAGGACAGTTAACCTATTTTCAGTCTATGGCTCAATATCAAAGAACTCTTGATAATGTAAGGAGCCTGGGGACATCTGGTCACAATGGCTTGTCAGAAGCTGTTTTGAAGCATGCCTCCACTCTTTATCATTTAAAAGTGAAAGATAAAATATAAAAAGAAAACATCCTAACACAAAGCCTGGTTCAAAAACAAACCAAACATCTCCTTGGACTAGAAAAATTGGAAAGTGTGGCTGAATATAAATGACTTTTGGGCTCCTGAGCCAGAAGCTGGTAGTAGGGGGAGGGGCTCAGTTCCTCTGTTCCAGCTCTACTGCTTGAAGCAAGGGGTGCCTAGGGCTCTCAGCTCATGAAAGAAGCTAGAATTCACAGTATCCGAATTATGGTTTTATGCAAATTATGGGCTTGGGGAGGCAGAAGGATAAAGAACTGTCCTGTGATCAGAACTAAGCCAAGAGAAAGAAAGAAAAACCAAAAACGAAATCAAACCAAACCAACCAACCAAACAAACAAAAAACCCTCCTACTCATAATGACCCTGAAAACCCATTATCTAAGACAATTGAAGAAATTGCATGTAAAGGAAGACAACACCATCCACAGTTAACAAAATCAATAATTAACACACGGCTTCACTTCAGATAAAACTTAATGTCAAGTGCCAGTGACTGAAAAATGAAAATAAGTGTAATATGTGTATGATGCTAATTCCAAGGGCCCAGAGGGAAACAATCTCCCTCTCCGATTCCCTCTCCCCACCCCCACCCCTCAGCATCCTGTGTTTTCCAAGGTCTTCAGTGACTGCTCAGGACTTACAGCCCCGTATCACAGTTCTGTTAACTCACCTCAACAGAATTCAGAGATAATAACAAAGACTTAAAAGGAGAGCACTACTTCATTTTTAGAAATAGGGTCACGGAGATGAAATTAATGCTTGAAGCTAAAGCTTAATTCTAAGTTTAAAAGAAAAGCAACAACAAAAAGTTCTCCTTGCTCATTGACTTAGTCATTAGGCTCATTTATCTCTCTTCTCTTCAAGACTAAGTGTGCATCTTGGTTAATGTTGCAGTATTTAGAGCTCTAATGTGTTTTGTCCATCATTTGTATGCAGATGTGGAATAAAGGGTACTCTGAGCTTTCTCGCTGCCGAGGCCACATTTTGCATAGCGTGGCACCTCTTTTGTAAGTATAAATGATACAGGAGTTTTTTGACTTCCCAGGTGTCACAGTCAGCTACATAGGGTCCAATAGCAAATCATGTTTTAAACTGATTGCAGAGGAGGTGACCAGGAGATAAACCGGCTGAGGAGACTCAGCCATTCAGAAGGCAGCAACGTGAATTATCTACCCATAAGTGATGTCTTTTCATGTGAGACCTAATAACATCATTCCAGAAAATGGTTTTCATGACCTCTTACTTGTAGGATATCCAGGAATTATCTGCATGAAGGCATTGACAAGGAGATAGATATGGTGCCTCAGGCTTGATTCTCACATTAAACATGATAAAGACATGTAACACATGATGGGATATCTAATAAAATATTTTAGAGTTACCTAATTTTTCATGAAAAGTAATAACAAAAAATTGTTTTAAAAAATTATAGGCTCAATCAGTTTTTATCTCAGTCTCAGATCCCACCACAAAATCTTCAGCTCTGTGATAGTTTTATGGGGAGTACCTATATTGTACATAAACATATATATTGCATATATTGCATTGTTCTCAAGTTTAAGAAGATTGTAGGCAAATACTTCATCATGTTTCATCCCCTGAGTCAAATGGGAAAGGTAAAAATATTGTAGGCAACTAAGGTTGTCCAAGAGCAGATTGTAGGAAGAAATTAATAATCCTTTACTGCTTTCCTTCTCCTCTTCCTTATTCTTCCTTTGCTTCCTTCCCTCTTTTCTTTCTATAACTGAAAAATTCATTCAAATCTTCAAATTTTTACTCTATACTAACTAGATGTATGCTGAGAATATAAAAACAGAAAGGGGCAATCTAATTTTATACTGATATTGCTTTCAAGAGGATTACACAAAGCACTATTTGAATACGGGAGATGCACTAGATTCTGCCTGGAGTAGTAAGGAAAGTCGAGCAAAGAATTTAAGGAATTACCTGAGACCTGGAGGATTAGTATAAGTTTGCCATACAGAGAAGTAGGGGCAGATAAAGAGGAAGGTGGTCTATAAAGGAGACACAGGCAAGAGAAAGCATGTATTTTCAAGCAATTATAAGGAAGTCAGGTTTTTCCTTAGTAATAATACCATCTTGGTTAATTTTTTTTTTTAATTTTTTATTTATTTATTTGAGAGAGAGAGAATGAGAGACAGAGAGCACGAGAAGGAAGAGGGTCAGAGGGAGAAGCAGACCCCCCGCTGAGCAGGGAGCCCGATGCGGGACTCGATCCCGGGACTCCAGGATCATGACCTGAGCCGAAGGCAGTCGCTTAACCAACTGAGCCACCCAGGCGCCCCCTATCTTGGTTAATTTTATGTGTCATTTGGCTAGGTTATAATTCCCAGGTGTTTGGTCAGACTCGAGTCTACGTGTTCCTATGAAGGTGTGTGGATGTGATTATCTTTCATAATGTGGGTGGGCCTCATTCAATCAGTTGAAGGCCTTAAGAGCAAAAGCGGGTTTCTTGGAGAAGATAGAATGCTGGGCATTCTTCCTCAAGACTGTAACATAACAATTCTGCCTATATTTCTGCCTTATAATCCAGCATGATGGCCTGCCCTGCAAATATAAGAATTGTTAGTCCCCACGATCCCATGATTCAGTTCTTCAAAATCTTCTTCTTTCTTTCTTCCTTCCTTCCTTTCTTTTCTTCCCCCCTTCCTCTCTCCCTCCCTCTTGTCTTCCTCCCTCCCTCTCTCTCTCTTCCTCCCTCCCTCCCCCTTCACTCCTATTGACCTCTTTCTCTGAAAACTGTTTACTGATACAAATACTAATACATAGTGAGTATTGGTTGTGCTATGCCCATTTCCATGGCTCATTTGATTAACTTCTCATTATAACCACTTAAGTGAGATAAAGACAAAGAGAAACTGAGACTCTTTTAAAGAAAAACAAAAACAAAAAAACTTGCCTGAAGACAGTTAGTGATGGAGCTGTGATTTCAACTGTTTTGTGTGACTCTACCTTCACTTTTAATTACTATACTGCTTCTTTAGTCTCTAAGTTGTGGAGGGGCACCCGGGTGGCACAGTTGGTTAAGCGTCTGACTCTTGGTTTTGTCTCAGGTCCTGACCTTATGGTCGTGATCTCAGGCTGGTGGGATCCGGCCCTGCATCAGGCTCTGTGCTGAGCACAGAGTCTGCTAAAGTTTCTCTCTCCCTCTCCCTCTGCCCCTCCCCACCTCCTGCGTCTCTCTCAAATAAATAAATAAATAAATCTTTTAAAAAAAAAAAAGAATCTAAGTTGTGGAGAACTAATACATAAAATCCAAAGGAGGGCAGTATGCTCAGTATGAAAAAGATCATCTTCCTATAGATGAAAGATTGGAGACCAAAGAGATTGTTTAAAAATCACGAGTTAATCTTTTTGATAAAACTTTCCAAAGCACCAAAGGTCCCATTTGACATCTCTCAGTCATTTGATTGCCAGATGGCTTCTCTTTAGCATATTCAGTATGCTTCTCTTTTCTAAAATCGTTTGACCTGATTGTTGATTGACTCTAAATCCACTGTCCTCTTCCTCAATTCCTTTATATTGAAAAAATGATGTCAGAAAAAAGAAAGCCACGCTTTAGACATCAAAATCACTATAATGGGATTAGCCATGCACATGAGGTGTATGTGTGTTTTCAGTAAATATTAACATTAACAAGTAGATAATAACAAAGCAATGCGTTCAGTTCTGCTAAAACATGCAGCCGCAGACCCTGCCCTCCACAAAGTTATAATCTAGTAAAACATGTTCAAAAGTAATTATAATACAAGAAAAGCACAAAAAATGTCTAATGAGAATTGAAGATAGTATTCTATTAATAAAAAGGGACCACCACATCTTCTGTAGTTAAAAAATTAGTAAATCAAGAAGATATTTTCGGTATAACTAAGATTTAAACTTTTTTTCCTATGATGTGGATGATTTTAACCCAGAGTGGTTATTACAACAATAAAATATTATTTTATTGAAAGTTTATATTTCTTTTGCCTATTTCATTGGTTCCCAGACAACAGGAAAGGCTTTGATGCTTCATAGCAATCAATTCTTTAGATTCCCATCTATGGCAATCTGTTCTGCTCCTCATTTTCCCTTCTTCCTTCTTTTTCTCACACTCATCTTATTTTGGCTGTCACTGCCAGATTCTTCTCCCCACTCCTCTGTTGCATGGATAGGGAGATGTTACATAGAATCAGAAGGATGTGTTCTAGAGTCCCAGCATCACTACTTACTTTCGGTATGACCTTGACATAGAGCCTATAAGAGATTCATGATGACCAGTCTTTGATATATATTGTAAGAGCTCAATTAATATTCATTCTCTTAAAATCTTTTGGTGGTTTCCCATTGCACATTGGATAAATTTTCAAGTGATTTAGTATTTTAGTGTGAAAAGAAATGACTTACGCAATTTGGTCCTAACCTACTGACCTTAGTCCGCTAGGGCTGTTATAACAGAATACCACAGAGTGGATGGTTTATAAATAACAGAAATTTATGGCTCACAGTTCTGAAGGTAGAAAGAGCAAGATTAAGGCACAGGTGGTTTTGGTGTCTGCTGAGAACCCGCTTCCTCATTCATCGATGGGCTCTTTCATTGTGTCCTCATGTGGTAAAAAGGACAAGGGAGTTCTCTATGATCTCTTCTGTAAGGGCACTAATTCCATTCCTGAGAGCTCCACCCTTATTACTGAATCACTTTCCAAACCCTTCATCTCCAAATACTATCACAATGGGGATTAGGTTTCAACAGATGAATTTTGAGGGGAAATAAACATTCAGTCTATAGGACTACACTTGCAGTCATTGCTCTGGGCCACTTTGATTAAGGACCTTCTGCTAAATGAAAACCAGTCCATTTATTGTTCTAACAGGAAATCATTTTGCCCCATCAGCTTTGGTTCTTTATCAGATAAACAGATTTTGTGGGGTCTAAAGTTTATGCAACTTGTGAGATCTTCTTTAAGAAGGATCGGAGGGAGGGAGAGAGGAGGAAAGTTATGAATACAACATAGAGTACAGGTTTGGCGAGGGACCCATGCACCTTAAAGTTCATTTGCTTCCTACTCAATCTTTCTCTGCCCACTGCACATTTTGATCAGATATATCCTTTCCCTTTTCTCTGCTTATTAAATATAACCTACTGTCAACTGAAATAGTACCTCCTCTCTGAAGACTGCCAAGTGTTTCACGCCCACTGCAATATTTTTCTCCTCTGAATTCTTCTAGCACTTATTATCTGCACTCTTAACTTAGGCTGCATTGCATATTGATTTATACAGTTACTTAAGTTGACGTGTGTATATGATTTTACAAGATGTCTAATTTGATTACTGATTCCCTGGGTATTGGTTCTGTTCCAACCCCCACCCCACTTTAGTGTTTTGTGTATGTAGGTGGTCAGTATTTGTTTGCTGATCTATATCAAAGATATTTCCAAGATCCTTTTTTTAGTGAAAAGACAGTACAAATTGTTTTTGTTTTATTTAAATATAATTTGCTCCAATTATAATTCCAAAGGCACCAAACCCACCCAATTAAGATTAAATAAAGCTCTTTTTATTTACATGTCATATAAAATGTATTAAGTAAACTAAATTGATATATACAATAGATTTCTTCTAAAAATTGATGCTGATGAGAATTATGGGGCATCTCCCTTTCATTTTTTGTTACATTTCAGTACATTTATATGATGATAATTTTCTCGAATTTTTTACTAAACAGTCAGCTCAGTGCATTTTATAGTGTCTTTTCCTAAAGAAGTCTACTTCTAAAATAGTGTTATCCATATGAAAGAGGGTGTATTTCTAAATGAAGTGTCATTAAAAGCGGCAGGAAGGAGAGCATTTATGCACCATGTCTTAAACCATCCTTCCTTCATTTGTACTGCTGTGGAAGTATATTTCTTAAGCCCTTGATGTGACTATATCAGCAAAATATGATAAATTAACATGAGTAATCCTCGACTTTTATTATACTGTATCTTTTCACATGAAAAGCATATAAGTAGGCATGAAATACCATGAATTTTCTACCCCTAACTGCATTATATAAAGAGCTGTCGTAGGCATATGAAGTGCTTTTAATCCGAATGAACTTCATTAGCTTTGGATTTAGTTGTGCATTCAGGGTACAAGTTGAAAGGCCTACCTGTTTGCTCAGGCTTTTCTTAGAGTTTGCCTGAGCGATGCAGAAGGGATATAGTCAGATGGGACAGAGGTGGTTGAAGAAATAATTAGAAGAAGCACTTTTGAACACTGGCAGAAATCTATTTAACACAAGAGGCATTTCATCTAGAACTGATCAGGAATTGTCTTCTGGGAGCTTCTAGTCAGGCCTTCAGGAGAAGGCCTCTATTACCTCTGGACCAAGAGGAACCCCAGGCCAGGTGCAATATGTGGGAGCATGTGGGGTCCAGGAGAGAGGGGAAAGGCACCCCCAGCACAACAAGAACTAGGGGCAGGTATCAAAGGCCTGCTAGCCGTTGTACACATTCTTCTTATTTAAGCCGTTGTACACATTCTTCTTATTTAAGCCTCGCAACAACCCAGTGAGGTGGATATGGTGACTTTCCTCATTCTGCAGATATCCTCTGAAGGTCAGAGAGGTGAACTCACTTGCCCAGGGCTACAGCATTAGGTGCAGGCAGAGCTGAGATGTGAAGCCAGACAGTCTGGCTCTGGAGACTCTCTGTAGCCTCTCTGGGATGCAGAGTGCCCAGAATAAATTAGTGATTAAGAAGACAAGGACTCTATGTTAAAGAAGTTTACATTTTATTGAGGGATGGCTGTTATCTAAAAGCAGAATAATGCATTCCTACTAATATATGACATAAGCAGTGCTTATAAGTAAAATAAAGGGAAATTAAAAGATAAAAGACATTAAAATAAAGATACTGTCCACATGGAAGACAAGAACTCTGCTAACCCACACGTGGCCCTGAGACCCACAGTAGCTACGGAGTGAATCCAGGCCAAACACAGGCACGCGCACACATGTGTGTATGGAGCAGAGGGCAGAGGGGGCAATTGCCATTCTCAAAGAATTCCTAATCTGGCAGTGAGTCAGTCATGTAAAAAAATAAATATGTCACAGATCAGAGTAAGTCCTGGGAGAAGGGAATTGAAGCCCACAGCAACAGGAGTTTTACTAACGCTGGTACTCAGGAAGGACTTCCTGGAGGAGGTGATGATGTTTAGATATGGAGTTTGTAGCACCTCACTCTATATTAATGGGAGGCGGAGGAGGAATGCCAGACGGAAGTAAGAGCAGAAGCAAAGTGAAGGCGATGGCTGGCCCAGCACATACTCAGTGCGTCTGTGCATACGGCCCGGTATAGATGGCTGTCAGGGAGCACCGCGCAAGGGGGGAAGTGTGAAAAGGTAAGGGGTGGGAGACCAAAACCACGCAGCCGGGTAAAAGCCATGCCGCGAGGGCATTATAACGTCTCGGCAATGCCTTGTGTCTTTTATTGGAAACTCGGGGGCTTACCTGGGGTTCTCCTGTCCAGGGGCTGCTTGCTCAGAGAAGTGTTGTGGAAGATTCCTCTTATGGAAAGACAGGGAAGGAGGGAAGGCCACAGACCAGGTGAACCAGCGCACACATTAACATACTGGTTTATATGAGAAGCAGCAATGGCTTGAATTCAATAAAGGATGGGAGGAATATAGAATATGGCATAGAAAGTTAGATAGCCCAGTGGATCTTTTTCACTTAAAAAGCACCCAGGAAATACACACAGAAAATCTCACCTTCAGTATCAGCCCAATTGAACAAGGGGAAAGGTTCTCCCATTATACTTAATTGACAGTTGGTTCACTCTGCACAATGCAGCATTAGGTATCCTTCCTACTAAAATCTCACCAACTAATGAAATAAATTATGACAGATGAAGAAATCACACCATTCCTCTTCAAATTCTAAGTCAAAGAACAGGTCAGAATCAAACACACTGGCATGTCAGTCTTCAACGTTGGTATTTCTGGTGCATTTAAATACTTCTCTGTTATTTGCAGAAATGTGATGTCTTTTAAATAAAGTAATGACCTTATTAACCCACTCTTATTAGGACATATACAAACTCCAACAGTTTTGGGTGATGATTAACTGAGTTATATATAGTATATGTAATGGTGCCTGGCATATAGTAAGTGCTAGGAAACTCTAAGCTATTATTATCATTATCATTTCTATTCACAGTAGTAAGGTTAGTGTCCTGGGCTAGGGTGTTTAGTCTGATTTAATGCTGTTCCTATGATCAACTACAGATGTTTGCAAGGGGGCTAGCCAGGGTTGTAGATGCAGCGCACTGATGATCAGTGGAGCTAACTGGAATCCACTGAGATACTCTAGCATCTACCATCGGTGACTTAACCACCTTCACAATACAGAAACCCAGAAGCTTGTCTAACAAGTTTATTTTCACAGGTGAACATCTGCAAATATGAATACGACTTTAATTAGAAAAAACAACATGATAAGGATACTCAACACTGTGATCCACAATGAAAGCAAATCCCGCTGTCTTCAAGCCAGTGGGTGTTATTCTTGCATAAGAACCCTAGGATCGTGCCCTTAATTAGCTAATTATTTAGAAATTAGAAAGGAATCACTTAACAAGGAACACACACCCCATGATACAAGTGACAGTGGTGAGTAAATTTACTTTTAAGAATTAATAAAGAGTGTCAATGAACTACATATGGTATTCATGTGTAATTAAAAACAAATTGCAGTGCAGAGAAACATGAAACATGCTAGTAAATTAATCTCCTCAATTAAACAAAAAAAAGTCTCCCAAAATTTTTGATAGAAAACATACGTATTTTCTGCATGAAATACGGAAATGATTTCCCTCTGTCTGACTCAATGTTTGTTTAAAAGAATCAACAAGATTGCAGCCATATATGGGGAATATTTCACTGACACGTGAGCAAGAAGACCTTGAACAACAACAGCAGAAAACAGGCCCCTCCTCATTTGCTTTGGCAGCATTTCCCCCTGCTAATTAAACACCGTATAGTTGAACAAGTAAAAGTAATCTACCGTGAATAGTATTCCACCTTTTTTTTCCAGTTTTCTGTATAGTAATAAATACAACATTCCAGATGTGTAACAGGAAGCAGAATCACTCAGATTTATGAGGTACTCTCCCCCCATTTCCTTGCAGAAGAGAGAATCCTGGACCTGGTGGGCTGTGTTCTCCGGGAAAGCAATCCCAGCTTATGCTCTGTGAAACTCACGGTAGGCCTCAATTAGCAATGAAATACCGCAAACCTCCCTGTTGAAGAATAGTGGGACTCTAACCAAGTAATAAGGGTAACACTCCAGGGAAAATATAAGAGATCCCCAAATTCTCTATGTTATACTCAGTGGAATTTATTTGAACCTCATCTTAACTTCTTTTGACGTCATCTGTGTTGTCATGCATTTATCTGTGTGATGGCTAAGCTGGTTGCTTACTTCATAACCTTTACCACTCCTCTCTTCCAAAATAAGCAACCTATAAGGACACAAAAAGGAAAAACATAAAAATAAAAGGGAGTTGATAGGAGGGTAGGAAGAATCAGGATAAATAATAGAAGATAGAGCCAAGTATAAAATTAATGCACAAGTAATTTAATTCCTTACATGACTTTTTAGAAACTGGCTACAGATTTGCCTCTGAGCTTCCTAAGAGTCAACCCAAAGACGGAAACATGGTCAATTACTTACCACACAATTGCAGAAAAATGAAGGTTTTCACGTGCAGAAAGAACCCGTGTAGGATAGTGAACAATGCTTTTATGCCAAGGTATAAAAGCAGCCACTTAATGCGTACCATGTGCTACCAGCATCTTTATAATAAATCTAAAGACAGGTTCTCCATGACTTTTTAAAAATGTTTCAGTACGGCCTGCTGGCATAAGCCTACATACCAGTCAAAATAATCTGGTTTAGCTTTCCATGACCTGGATTATTCCAAGGACGTCCTTTGGATTTGGGAAGGGCTAAAAATACTTTAATTAGTAGTTCTTAAAGTGTGGACCCCAGACCGGCAACATTAGCATCACCTGGGAACTTACTACAAATACAAATGTTTAGGTTCCACCTCAGACCTTCTGCATGAGAAATGCTGGGAGTGAGGCCCAGCAATTAATCAATTAAATTGCACGTTGGAGAAAGATAACAAGGGGAATTTATAGTTGAGAAATGCAAATAAAACATGTTTATACAACATATACCTTTTAGTGTTCCTGGAGTATATACTGTGAAACGAATGACTTGGTCAAAGGAAACTGAATGAACAGAGGAAAGAATTTATGAATTTAGAGGGTGTTTCAGAAAAGAGTTTGTTATTTTAGGAAATCTTAAGTACTTAGTAGAGAAGGTGAGGAATGGAGTGATAAAAAGGCTGTGAGAGGGGATAGGTTATGTGACTCATGACAAAACTATGTGATCCTGAGCGTAGTTGGTTCTGCTTTTACGTGAAACAAAAATATGCAACACCAACAGCTGTATTTTAAAGATTGCATCTGCTCAACCATAGCAGAGTCAGTCATGACTTCAGTGTTGTGAGAAATGCTTCATGAAATAGGGTGTATTGATTTGTGGTTCTGAATGTTCAAAGGGAGACCAGCCATGGAAGTTCAGATATATTGCATTGCTTGGTTCATTATCATTAGGTATGTAATTACATATTATAATTTTAGATATATATTTATATATTATATATATGTATTGAATTTAAAATACAAAATTCAAACATAGTGCTGTGGACTGAATTATATTCCCCGAAATTCATATGTTGAAGCCCTAACCCCCAAATGTTATGAGTTTTGGAAATAAGGCCTTTGGGAGGTAACTAGGTTTAGATGAAGTCTTGAGGGTGGGGCCCTCATGACAAGCTTAGTGCCCTAATGGTAAGAGACACAGAGCTCACCCTTTCACCCCCTCTCTCTTTCCCTCCTCCCCCTCCTCCTCTTCCTCTCTCCCTCTCCCTGCCTCCCTGCTTTCCTGCCTCCCTCATCTGCCACCAGGTGAGGACACAGCAAGAAAGCACGCATCTACAAGCCAGGAAGAAAGCTTTTAACAGAAACCAACCGTGCTGGCACCTTGATCTTGGACTTCTAGCCTCCAAAACTGTAAGATAATAAACATCTGCTGCTTAAGCCAAATAGTCTTTTGCATTTTGTTAGGGCAGCTCTAGCTGACTAAGATAATAAGTTTGAAACAATTTGATTTTAGTCCTTTAAAATTTAGGAGGAATTTTTAGTGCTTTAGAGATTTATGATGCAATCTTCAAATTACTAATCTCTGATAAATGAAGTGATTATTGGAGGCTTTGTTTCAGACAGTAAGGCGCATGAGATGTTCTGCCAGGTCTTCTTGCCATTGTGGAAAAACTAGACCATACAACATTTGACTCAGGGTCAGATTTGGCCCATGGCTTTGGTGGCCAGTCCCTACTCTGTACCATTGAAAACTAATGATCATGTAGTATATCATTTTTGTAAAACTGAAAAGCAACCAAATCTAAGTAACACATTTTGTTGTGATGAACCTATTTTTAAAAGGATTCGGGGGCGCTTGGGTGGCTCAGTTGGTTAAGTGACTGCCTTCGGCTCAGGTCATGATCCTGGAGTCCCGGGATCGAGTCCCACATCGGGCTCCCTGCTCAGCGGGGAGTCTCCTTCTCCTTCTGACCCTCCTCCCTCTCATGCTCTCTGTCTCTCATTCTCTCTGTCTCAAATAAATAAATAAAATCTTTAAAAAAAAAAAAAAAATAAATAAATAAATAAAAGGATTCGGTAAGCACAAAATTCAATATAGTGATTACCTATAGGGGAGGAAAAGGAATGGGAGCATATGAATAGACAAACACCTTTAATAATATTCTAGTTCTTAGGTTGTATGATAGAATCACGGGATCTTTTCTTACTGTGCTTCATAACTCACATATATGTTTCATATATTCTTTTTATATTTCAAATTTTACATAATTAAAAATATCACGGCCTCCCTAAATGCTTTAATTTTCTAGATGCGATTCTTTGCTTAGTGGTTAGGTCACTGGTTCTCCATGACATCATGTTTCTCACCACCAAAGGACCAGTTGTGAAGCCTTTCAGGGGAAATACGTGAATAAATTAATTTAGACAGACTTACATAGGCAATTATGAAACTCTTTAACATGTATAAATATTGTATATATGCATACTGCCATAAAAATTTTTAAATTTGAAATACAGGATAAAGTAATCTGTTTCCTGAGTTTAGAACAGTTCATAAGATTATGTTTATATGATTCAGAGACAAAGGCTCAATGGCTATATTGTATAGCAGGGACAGTTATAACGTCTGTCAACCGCATGTATATATTTTCTAAATATACACATTACACAAAGAAATTATAAAACCTCAAAACTATAGTTCACCTAAAATAAATATGGCATTGTATACAGGGTGTTGGCCTAGTGCTAAGTAATTATGGGAAATAACCTGAATGTGATCCTTAAGTTATACAGGCTTATATCAGGTTTCTGCAAAAATCGTATAAAATTCCTCTTTCTAAGGGTCTGCAGGGGAAACACAGAATATTAATTTCATGGAGTTCCATTCCAGTATTTCTGTAAGAATTATATGTCTGGATAAGGCAGTTACTACATACTGCACTAATATAGTTGAAAACATTCCATGAATTGAATAAGAATATTTCCATCCAAAAAGTGCCAAATAACAGGTCACCTCAACTGAATGGAGAAAGGTATAATTATGGGTGCATTTAATACCTGTAATGAATTCAACTTTGAAAGCTTTCCATTGTTTATATGTCATATACTGGTTATAAATAAAATTTTAAAAGGTATAGCACAAAGAGAACATTAAAACTTCAAAGATTATATATATATATATGTATATATATATATATATATATACACATATACTGTATTTGTTATGTTGCGATGACATACTGTATTATTCAGTTATATGAGATCCTGACTGCCAAGCAAAATACATTTGTCCAATCTCAAACTATGGATTTTTATTTTCTTTTCTGTTCAAATCCTTTGGATTTAAGCTAGCATTTATAACTATCAAAGCCTGATGGATGATCAGAGAAAGACTCAGAAAAAAATATTCACGTACTGTAAGTTAAAATATGAGTTTTTGGAGGGAAAAAAATCACCACTTTATAATAAATTGAAGTGATAAAAAGAATGTCCATTAAGATTTCATGGAAAAAGTGAAGTAATACTACTTTATGTTATTCAGATAAACTGAACATATTTCATGAGCAGTGTTTTAACTTCTAAAAAAAATTATAAAAGTGAACTTTTGGGTAGTGTTGTAGATCCCCAACGACACATTTTTTAAAGTTTAAGTGCCAATGATATTTAAGAGTCGGAATGAATAGCGTTGGTAGGTGTCTTTCAAGTTATGATAGCAGCCTGTGTAATAGACCGTGAATTTTCAGCCATTTCCTTGGATTTTCTCATTATTGATTATGTTGGTCATTGCTAAAAATATTAAAGTAAATAGACTTTTTATGTATTTATTCACTCACTAAAAAGCAAGATTTAGCAATTCTAGTAAGTGTTTAGAATGTATTGTCACAGGAGGTGAAAAGATAAATCATATAATCTGGAGAATCACATAGTCTATTAAAAGAATATGTTTTTAAAACTTACTTGGCTTTCATTGTAGTAAATGCAAAACTGTGAGTTCTATTTCATATACTTTTATATTAAAATATCATTTTACTTCCTAATAGCCAGGCTTCATTTTCCCCATCTCTTCCCACAAGATCACCAAAATGACATTTTGTGTATCGTACCTTGACTGATTCCTGTTACTTTCTTTTCATGGATATGTTTGTAGTATATATTATTTCTAACCACTTATGATAAAAAATGTTTTATTTAGAAAATTGGCACATGCTCAGTGAAAAGGGTTGGTAAACAGTGAACTACACAGATAACATTAGATATCATCTAGGTTTCCACGACAAATAAATGATTTCTGCTAATATATGGGCATACCTTCTTCCAGACACAGATTCAGATACAAGTATGCATCTGGGTGTGAGTCTATGTCAGTAGGTAAACAGATGTGTGTGAAGCAGGCAGTAGGATCTTCTTGCATGCCTGAGAAAAATATGACCAGTGGTTACAAGGCAGCACCTAAAGAAAGCATAGATGCTGAAGAACAATGTATGGATGTATGGAGGGCCCGGGCATGGTGATTATAACTATTTGCTAGCACCTTGTTACTCTAAAAAGTGTGGTCCATGGACCAGCAGCTTTAGCATAACCTGGGAACTTGTCAGAAATGTAAAATCTCATGACCCACCCCATACTTACTGAATCAGAATCTGCATTTTAACAGTATTTCTCTGCTTTTCATGCAGATTAAAATTTGAGAAGCACCACCCTAGATGAGTTGGGAGTCAGAAGATACACTGAGTAGATGAATCAGGGCCAACTCACTCATTAGAATAGACAGTGGCTAGAACTTACGATAATTTAAGGGTCCATAAAATCATTAAGAATAAAAATTCATAAAAATTGTTAAGAATAAAAATTTAATGAAAATTAAATAAGAATTAAAAAATAAACTTTTAGGTAGAAGAAAATGTTTTGATACATGATCTGGTTGTATTCAGCTTTATATAAGCACAACTGTAAAATATGATTTTTCATATGAATTTTTAATGGAGGAAGGTGCCCAGGAAGACAATTTCCTAGGGCTCACAAAAGTCATAATGCAGCCTTGTGATGAATATTTTTCATCTTTCTAATTATTTAGAATAATTAGGATAATTAAATAAATGACCAAAATAAATGTATATGCGAATTCAAAATCTTAGAAGAACTAGGAATGGTAGACTTCTAAACCAGAAGAAACCTTAGAAATCAGAGGATACAGTCCATTTATGAAGATAAAGGAAAATATATATTTATCTGATGACAGATGACACTGATAATAATTTTCCTTGTGTTTCATTTTAGCGTCGTTATTTTTAAGCTGGGACCTCATGTATAAAAGTTTACTAATACCTCTGAGCAACAGGGCAATATTTTTGATAGTTAAAACTAAAGGTGTACAGGCAATTCTCTCTGCTTGTCCTTTTTATATTTCAAATAAACTGTATAGAAATGACTTTGTTTATTCATCTAAGTTCACTTCACTTTCAAGGTCCCAGACTTAAAATTTTGATACTGAGCAGAGGAAATTTCTCTAACATCCATTAGCAAGATATTGAACATGTTTGGACTACAGCCTCCTACCCATGTATCCTTTACATTATATAAGATAGCGCATTCGCTGCCAAACATACATTTTAGAAATCAAATAAATTTTAGCGTAAAGCTAGTTAATGAAACTAGCAAATTTAGACTTGTTTAAATGTCAGTATAATATTAAGTACCATATGCTGTGTGCCAAGCAGTTAAAATTGTTTTTGGAAGGATATGAAATTAATTGTTAGAAAGAGAATTTAGTGACTTAAAGTACTTCACCATCAGTTTTATCATTTAATGCATCTTTTGGCAATTATTAAACCCTCGGGAACAGCATGAATATCCTTATCAAGTTTGGAAAGACACTAATGAGGAGAATGGAGTGATGCTTGCATTTACATGTGGGCATGAGCCCAGAGAAAAGTGAAGCGGGGGGAACCATAAAAACACCCTTGGGCTCAGTGCCCGGGGCAGATACAATGGGCAGCCACCAGAGTCTCCAATAGCACCATTTCCTTCATTAATCCAGTGTTTTATTCCTTTTCTTCCTTTTGCATTTTTGGATGCTTGTCAGTTTTAAGGACAGACTTTTTGAAATCCCTGTGCATTATTTACTTCTTAGATGATTTACTCAAATCCATGATTAATAAGAAAGGCATATTAAGGTCAAAAATGTGTTGGAGACTTTGGGTTGGTTGAATTTTAAGTTCTTAATGACAAAAATAGAAGAAAACAAGCATTAAGCACTTACTGCTAGGCACTGTTCTAAGCATTTTACAATTATTATTTTATTTAATCCTCCAAATTATCTTATAAGATATTTACTAGTTTTGTCTCCATTTTACAGATGAGGAGACTGAGGCACGGCGAAGTTCAATAACCATTTTAGTTTTAACTTGATGGGAAACCATTTCAAATACCTACTTCCCTGGCTTGGGAAATGCAGCTGTTGGATATAATTGCGCTTTCATTTATGTCTCAGTATCACAAATGCCTCAGTTATCGTGTAACAAAAATACTAATTGTGCTGAAAATATCAGCAGGCAAAGGAAGTTATTGGCAGGACTAAATCCAGAGTTTTGTTTGTTTTGTTTTATTTTTGCTTTGCTTTTAGTTCTGATTTTCCAGTATCCAATTGAATTCTCAATCTAAAAATTTGATTAAAGAAGGATAAAACCTTTTCCGATACTTGAAGAATCTGCGCAGTTTCCACCTAATCTAGATGAGTCGAATGTTGAATGAGAGCAAGAAGACTGTACCTCACTTGGAGGATGGAGGTGAGAGGGGGGTTCCGGGGCAGTTCGAGGGATGTAAAGGGAAGAGGCGAGAATGTCTCCCAGTGAAATATTTGAGACAAAGCATTTTGTGCCAGAGAACACTTCCCTCTACAGTCTCCGTCTGCCGTTAACCACATTCACACCATCACCTCCTAACCAGCAACAGGAGACCAGAATCCTAGGATTTCTTCATAAAACCAGAAGGGAGGGCCTTGGCTTGTATGATTGTAAGAGCTTGAAATAGTCACTGCCACAGTCAAATAACCTAGGTTACCAGGTTTGCCAGCTTGAATTAATATTTGATCCAATGTTTTAATTTATTACTACATCTCATAGGTCATGTTTTTAAGTGTTCCTGTGAAAACCATGGCAGGGTTATATTATTTCACTGGTATAATCACAGAGTCTGTGCTTTTAAACAGCGCATGTACTGTGATTAAGCTAAGTAAGAATTATATAATTTAGGACAAGGAAGGGTTTTTTTATAGGCCACGTAGGTAAATGATGGACGTGGGTGAGGTTGAGAAGTTCCAGAAAAGCCTGCTCCTGCTAAGTCTGTCTCCCACTGAACGTTCCATGTGTCCCCTTTTTGTGAAGGCTCTGCATGTGAATGCTAAGAGGTAAATGGTATGTTGGGGAAGGACAAGAAAAAGGGAAAGAATTCCTATTAGCTGAGCATCTTCTGCCTGCTATGCCTAGAAACTGTGAAGGTTTCAAAAAATCCTCACATGAACCAAAAGGGAGGTGTTGTCATCTTTTAGAGGTGAAGAAAATAAATTTCATAGTGAGGCTAAATAACTTGTAAGTTCACAGTGCTGTTAGGTAGTAGAAACAGGATTCAAACTCAGGTCTTTTTGTATTATAAGGTATATGTACACTTACATTCTCTTTAGAGCCGTAGTTTAAATCATTTATCGACTAGCTTAGCTACCTAACAAAATCCAGGAAAAATGGTCATGGACAAGACATAAATTTTGGTCACTATGGGATAAAAAGGATAGAGGAAGGAGGACAGTCATGGAATTGGTATGAAGTGTTCAACTCCACTTAGAAAAAGTTGTTATGGATTTCCCTCCTCAAAGGAAAATATTCTTATTTTTTCTGGAATGCCAAGGCATGCCAATACAACATTGGTTCATATTACTATGAATATACTATGGGTACACTATACAAGTGAACAGAACCCCAACAAAGTAGAATAGATTAGCAACAATTCTATACATTTTCCTATGTTTCTTTTCTTTTTCATACATTTTCTTTCAAAATTATCTTTGTTACATGAACAAAGAACTGAATGGAACTATTGAAATGATTCTAGAAATTGCAACGCCAGAAAAGATGCCCACAAACATGTTCTGTTCTCTAAAGTAGGAAGACCGTATAACACTGTATCCGTTTAATTACGAAGTCCATTTAAAAATAACTCCCTGAGGATCATAGAAGTTGAATCATCACAGTGTACAATTATCTTTACCCAGTCAGCGCATGAAATAACTACTCTGTTCCCAGTTCTCAGTTCAAAAAAATTTTTAAATGTGGTAAGAGATAAATATAGCTTGTGAGCAAACATGGTTTGCTGCTCAATTGTTCAAAAATGTGTTCACACAAACAATTGTGGGGTAATTATTAATGCTAAAAATATGTGAAGTTGCAATGACTCTGCATTTGAAGTCTAGAATGTGTCATTTGTTTTATTCATGATAAACAGATCGTTTAGTTGGAAAAATCCCATCTGCTTAGATATATCTCTTATTATTTATGAGAACTGTGTTTAGGAATGCAGGCAGCACATGTGCATAATTAATCCTGAAGAGAATTAGACATTGTTTGATTCACAGCTGAATGCAATTAGCATTAGGAAGTTTACATATGTTGGCAATAACACAGATTAGCAACTAAAGTGCTTGTTAAAAAATTTAACCTGAGGCTGCTGGAGCAGACCTCTCTTAATGATGCTTTAAATGTTGTTGATGAAGTAATAATCAATTTTGTTTTATAAATAGTAAATCAAGAATTTAGTTCTAATTAGCAGTGCTACAGATCACTTCACTTACATATCAGATGTACTTGTGATGTGTGCTATGAACTTTCTTGGAGTCTTGTGTGCAAACAGTTGTTACGGAGAAGACTTGATCCCTTCTTGGAAAAAGAAATCATGCCCCAGCTAGAGAAGAGTGAGGTGTCCACCTTTTGGAAGGACTCCCCCAGAGATGTTGAGCCGGAGAGTTCTGGCTTTGTCACTCTGCAGCTTTTAATTGCAGGAGAGAGAAACAATGCCCTCTCTTCTGCAAGCAGAGCCATTAGCCAGCTTTACAGACTGTGAAACGGAGTCATCTAATGGGGAGGGAGGAGAGAATGGAAATGCCGAAAATGAGGCCGAAAGTAAAACTGAGCTGTAATTGTTTGCACTTCAACTTGGAGAAGTTCACCATTAATTAAAAACGTTTCTGCACCACTCACCACCAGACTGGCAAGAAGGAGGCAAGGCTACGGGGGAGGCAGCCCAGGAACCTGCGGGGAGAGCAAGGAGGCCTTTCAGGAGGGAGGGAGCATCTTCAGCTCACAAATGCAGAGTCATGGGAGTGCGGGCAGACCACTGTCACATGACCGTTTTCAAGCAGCCAGCCCGTGGTGGGGATTTTGACTCTTCCTGCACCTCCTTACAAATTCGTATTCTACATTTTCAGAATGAATCAGGATGGAGAACAATTTAGCTAGGAAACATTTACCCTATTCCAGAGTCTAAGTCTCACATTTCTTTCACATTTTAACATCTCTGAAATGTGAGTGCCTCTCCCAAGGATAACCATCTTATGGTTAATTGGCAACAGTTTTTTCCTTAGTACGTGAAATAATGCTAACAGCACATGTGAGCCATTTAAATGTGGTACTGAACTTCTCTTCTGTGCCAGGCACCGTGCTAGGGATGAGGAATAAAGGAGATATAATATAATGCAAGAAGGATTATCATAAACGTATGTACAAAGAACATGCTTGCCATTGAACTGGCAGAATGTTAACTTCACTTACTCACGGCCCTCTGAGCATGTGACTGTTAAGTTTTCTAACAGGGCCTTAGACTTGCACCCATCATCATTATAGTGACTCTTTTCCAGATAAGCGATGACAGCGGACAAATGTAGAATGTAAGCTGTGTTCAGCCAGGGAGGTTTTTTTGTTTGTTCGCTGCAGAGATCCTAGCTCTGAGAACACTGCATGGCACATGGGGTCACTCAGCAGTTTCTCACTGAATGAAGAACCAGGCCAGGACTTGGCTTTGCCCTATGAACAAAGACAGTTTTTACATTTATAAATGGTTGAAAACAAAAATCAAAGGAAGAATAATATTATATGACGTACTAATGTTACCTAAAATTCAGATTCCCATGTGCATAAATCCCATTTTCTTGGCACATATCCAGAGTCATTCATTCTTTCATGTTTTGTCTGTAACTCTCTTCTCATTACAGAGGCCCAGTTGAGTAGTTGTAACGGCGTTCTTACGGTGCACAAAACCTCCAGTATTTATTGTTTGGCCATTTACAGACAAAAAATGGGCTGGCGCCCAGACTAGGCTGTTGTGGGAAGGAGCAGCCCAGCCGCAAGGAGCTTTGGTAGAGCCCCACTGTCCCGTGCCCTCACTCACGCCTTCCTGTCGGATGACCTCCTATTCCTCTTCTCGGTGGATTAGGAAACAGGACATCATCACTGCTGACGTGCTCGACGACAGGGAAGCTGAACCCCATCATCCTGAGCCCCCTCACACGCACACACAGCAATTGTCCCTTGACCCTCATAAAATTAAATTAATTTTGGCTCTCCTGGTAGAAATGCATAAGCTGAATTGTATATATTAAAGCTTAATGATAATACCTCCTGGTACAGGATCAAATTTGGTACAACTTTATTCCATTTGGCTTCTATCCAAGAAGAGCCATTATAGAGAGAGGGAGTACCAGCTGAAATTCATTATCAAAATACTTTACGTGTTATGTGGTCCTGAGACGTAAACCTAGAGAGTGTTATGCTTTTAATTAAAGATTATCGGTTCTGAAGATCCTCTCCTCATTCGCATCTGCTACATGCTAGATGTTTTCACTTGTCCACTAAGAGTACAGTGACTACAAAGGAATCACAAAGCATGACAGACAGGCAGGGAGCCAACACAGGCTGAGGGTATCTGAGATCAGGGCAGACTTGTTAGTGTTCCCCTGGACCTGGGTATGGTCACTGGCAGGACACAGAAAGCAGCCTTTAAAGAGGAGGAGCATGAGCATAGAGATAGAGAAAGCACATGTATTCACTGTAATGTTCTGGGTTCTCCCCCTTTTACTCTCAACAGCACAACTTGCTGGAGACAGGAGTTAATTTCTTGTAAATGCAGAGACACAAACTAGCTCATGATTATAGTTTCTGCAAATCTCTAGGCACCATGAAGACAGGGTCCAGATCTATCTTTCTCATGGCTCTAGGTATGGCTGGTGCCTTGGCATAGTCCGTAGCCAACACATCTTTCTTACTAAAGGAAGATACCCTGGCTAGGTCATAAGCTAGCTGGATTCTCTTAGATCTCTCCTTAGAGCATGCAGTTCTTTGCCATGTCTTGATGTTATGGAGTCTTTCTGAATGTAGGATAGATACAAGTGTGCAAGAAGAATCCTCCTTTCAACAGAATAAATGGGAGGGGGAAGGGGACAATTGGTTAAAAAATAAGACTTTAAGATAATGCTAGTCATTGTTTTATCTTTAACTAAGGAGTAAATCCTAAGCACAGGCAACGACTTCTGCAGTATCTCAGTGAGACTGAAAAGAACACTGGCCCCAAATTTCTTCCTTATCTATCTGCATGAGGATCTGAAACTTTATATGTAGAATTTTACCAGTTTAGGTTAAGATTTAGCAGTTCCTAAAGGTTTATATTAAGAAGAAAAGAAGTTATTTGGGAGCATTGTTACGCAGTAGCCACTAATTTATCACCTATTAATATTTTAGTAAAAATTAGTAAGATTATCACTCTCTAAGAACATAGAGCTGAGGAATGAAACAGGATTGCAAAAAACTTTGAAGAGCTGGATCAAATATCAAAGATAGGAATATAGGGTACCGTCGACAGGCTGGTTCTACAAAGTCATTTGTTGGGAAGCTTTTGAGTCCCCAAGAGGTACCTCTGAAAGAGTTGCTACAACTGGGAAGAAGATTGTTTGTTGCAGAGACTACTAGGTCCCCAGTGTACGTCCCCGCTTCTGCCTTTTAGTTAGAAGTAACACGCACACACACGTGCGTGCACACACACACACACATTGAGTTTTAGCAGGAAGCAGGGTAACCCATTAGATATTTTCTAACCTTCCTTATGGCTAGGCCTGCTCATGTGTCTAAATACTGGACAAGGAGAAGTTAGCAGAGATAATATTTGCAATTTCTATATCATATCCTTAAAAGGAAGCTGCTTATTTTCCACCATGTCTCTTTTCTCCTTCCTGTGTACAAGAATGAGGACGTGCTGCTAGTTATCTAGGGTATTAGTCTGCTAGGGCCGCCATAACAAAATACCACAGTGGGTAGCTTACATCAAAGAAAAAGATTTTTTCTGCCAGCTCCAGAAGCTAGAAGTCTAAGATCTAGGGGCCATCAGGCCCGGTTTCTGGTGAGGCCTCTCACCAGAATGGCGCCTTCTCACTGAGTCCTCGAATGGCCCTTCCTCTGTGCACACACGGAAAGAGACCTCTGCTGTCTCTTCCTCCTTGTGTGAGGCCCCCAGTCCTGTGGGATTAAGGCTCCATTCTTACGACCTCCTTGAATCTTTATGACCTCTTTCTAGGCCCTATCTCCAAATACAGTCACATTTGGGATTAGAGCTTCAACGTACAAATTTGGGGAGGGACACACTTCTGTTCATAACAGCCGGTTTTGATGACACACCCAGGCAACAGCGGTGTGCAGTGGTGGAAGAAACCATGGCTCTGGATGACTCCTTACAGCAGAAGGTGTGAACCCTTCTACCTGCCCACTCCTCTTAGGGCTGTTCTTTCTCAGCCGCTGGGATCTGGATGTGTTTGTTACAGCAGCTATATCCTTACTAACCGAGTGTGAAAGAGGAGAGCCAAAAGGAACTTTCTCTTCACAAATCTGCTTGGGGAACTATTCATAAGAGGAAAAAAAAACCAAAACAAAACAGAACAGGTCATCCATCCTCTTATCGGAATCTCTTTTTGAATGTGCTTTGACTCCATTTAATACTAATCTAATTACATCCCAATAGGCAAATGCTTAGAAATCAGTCTCATCATTCATATAACGACTCTATCTAATTCGTGGCAGTGGAATTTGTTTTGGTCCTACTTTGTGATAGATGTGAGGATACCAAAGGTATAAATTTAGGTATCAGCTTAATTGTATTTCTTGCCAAGTTCATGTTGCCAACTTGAAAAGACGATGCTCATTTTTAAAAATAGATACTTCTGTAAAAATAGAATTATTTGCCATGTAATTAAAGTACATTATGAAAACACCTTCTTTAGGATGTTAAGAAAACTGAGGAGTTCTTGGGTTTCTTTTAGGGATAGTAGAATGTTCTAAAAGTGGATCATGGTGATGGTTGTGCAACTCTCTGAACATAAAAAAACACTGATCCGTACACTTTAATGGGTGAATTTATGTAGCATTGAGTTATATCTCAATCAAGCTGTTAAAAAAAAAAAAAAAAAAGAGGGAGGAGTAGGAGGTATATGGCCAAACACATTGAGAAATCTTCCCTACTTTATCCACCCTAGGAGGATTTATAGGTGCTGGAAGATATCGGCCTTAGAGCAAACAAACAAAAACCCATATAACTTTGCTTATCCAAGGTCTTCTTGAAATTATTTAAGCATGACTCACTTAACCTCTTGCAACCAAGATGTGTGTTCAGCTAAAATAATAGAATACTCTGAATCCCTGCTTTCTTGGCTTCACTAGAAAGGTATATAAAAGTTTCACACAAGTTATGCAAGAAGCCCAGGGGGAGGGCATCCTGGGGCTGGCGCAGCAGCTCAGCAAAGGCCGTCGTGAGACACCTACTGTCTCCCACTCTCCACTGTCCTGGTCACATAGGCCTTCCTTTGTCATTTGGCTTGGTGGTGCAAGTACTTCTTTCCCCAGCTCTGCCCTCTGAGCATGAAGAAGGGAAGGACTGGGCAGAAGTTTCCACTTACCTTTTCTGGTGCAGAAATCTGCCACGTGGCCTCTCCTGAGAAACCTCGAACTGAAGCTGTCCAGGGTGTACTCTGCAAGAGGAAAGGGGATGAGGAGATGGTTGAGAGCTTTTGGCCTTGCACTGCAGCTTTTGCAAGTCCATCCCTTTGACTATTCAACAGATACGTAATATATATTTCTAAGGAGATGTAGCATGTTTATTGAGAAAAGTATTTAGTGATTGAGAAATGTCTTCTGTATCAGGTTTAAACATAGAATTATGTTAACGGTGTATCAAATCCTCACCAAATATTTGGACATTGATAGAGAATTAAATTGTGAAATTATAGGATTTGGGAGTTGGAAGAACCTACATACATATGTGTGTGTGTGTGTGTTCTGCTGCCCCCCACCCTCAGGCTCTTTATAAAGAATGCGCGTACTCTTCCCTTCAGGACTCAGTTCCCAGGCCACGCCCAGTAACTGCAGCCAGCCGGAAGTCCGGTTTTCGTGTCATGTCAGGCCTTCAGCACTAGGTCCTACATTTCTCCTTAAAGATCGATAAGCTAAAAATGACTTATTGCCCTGAACCAACCTCAAGACAGTCTCTCTACGTAGTGGTTAGAACTGATCACTAAGTGTGACAATACAAATGCGTATTCCCATAAGGCAGCTTCTAATATATAAATGGACAGCTCAAAACACAGATCTATCATCTATGTGTGCATGTATACAATATATATATACTGATATATATTAGTAAGTCCTTACTGTTTTAAAAATCCAGGCTATATCCAGTTTTTCCTAGGTTCTATAAGGTACCCAAAATCCAAAACAAAAAATTGGATTGGAAAAAGAAAAAAAATGGAAGGTAAAGGGGGAAAAACTAAGTAAAAAAACCCTACAGCCTTAGAATTGTATTTCAGGGATAAATACGTGGGAGGGACACTAAGAAATCAAGTCAGCCTTTGCTCTGGACACATTTATTTTGGATGCTGTATACCGGTGGAACCAAACAGCTCTGTGTATGTGGAAGAGCAGATACAGAAGGAGCCCTCTGGCACGCACATGCGTAGGAGTTAGACTGAATACCAGGGTCGTGAGCATGCCCAGGGATTTTCCTACGGAAGTCACTAAATTAAATAGGAATTTCCAAGAAGACAAGACACACATAGTGCTGGAGTCTCCACACCTGCATAATCTGTGTTCTGCCTTCTGAGGGGTCCCTCACAGAGTGGGCCCAACACACGCATGCACACGCACACACACACACACACACACACACATCTTTGTTTCCTTAGTTTTTTTTTCTTGTGTTATTACAAAATGGAGAGGAACATTAATTAAATACTTTTACCAAGCCAATTGAATTCATTGGTTCCTTTTATACTTTATTCTAAATTTGATACTTCTGAATAAATGGAAGTCTCTATACCTTTGATGGGGGGAGTCTTAGGGTCCTAAACAATGAGTTAGTTGTAGGGATTGTTCAGACTCATGTCTTTTAAATCTGAGCATCCAGTTGGCCTTACCTTGTACGTTTATTCCTTTTTATGAGAGTGTTGGTGAAAGCCAAAGTTAGTGCATCTTACAAAGTTTCACAGTTTCCACATTTTACTCTAAGTCTAATTCCTTTTCTTATGCCTTCTCTAGAGGTAGAGAACAGCAGGTGATTATTTTAATATGGTGTTCTTGAACTGTAGATTCTGTTAGACCTTTCTCTTGGCTAAATAATCCAAGTTCCTTTCCTCAAATTTTCCTTTGTAGCTCCTATTTCTCAGCCTTTAACAATCTTCACTGAGGTCCTCAGTTGATACAAATAGTCATTTTCACTTTTTTTTTCTCTGCATGATTACTTGAAATAGTATTTCTAAGAAAAAATTAATATAACTCTAAATGGTTTTACACTATGCACATTACAGGGTCTAAAAAAATACACTCCCAAGATTCAAAAAGACTGGTGATTACTTTTGAAAACTTAGGCTGAACTAGGTAGCTCCAGAAAATGGGGTAAAATAAAACATACAGGTTTTATTTGTCAGAACAAAGAGATTTGCTGTGATAATTACAATTTGGCAAGTCTATTGTGAGGTCCCTGGGGTGGGAAAAAAAAAAAAAGACCCCTACAGCTTATATGGGATAATAGAAACAAGAGGAATAAGCAGCATGGGATTTTATAGGGAGAGAAAGTCACTCAAAAAACTAAAGTCCTCCTTTCTTTAACAAAAGTACAAAATTAGTAGATGAAGGAAAAGTATTTAGTTTAATGCACCTGGTCGGCTATAAAGCTTTCAATAAAATTTTACCTCAAAATGCAATTCAAATTATCTCATGAAAAAAGTATAACTTTTGAGACAAGTGAAACCTTTTACCTAATAAAGTGCTTACTAAAGATTTGAAGCCTAACATCAGGCAAGGAAATATGAAAACTAGGCTTGCTTCAGTGTTTAGAGAACAAGGTGACACCTATCACATACCTCCGGGCTAGTTCTCCCCTGTTGACCTTCTCCTCAAAGACCAGACCTTGAGTCTCTGAGGGGGGAAAAAAAGCACCAGAACTGTTATAAAGTCTGGGACATCAGGCACTTTGAAGGGTAGAGATAACATGGGAGGGGGTTGGGGTGGTGCACATGATACCTGACGAACACCCCAGCTCCCTCCCCCAGGCCGCCCATAGTGCGGTGCCCACACCAATCCTGCACCCACACAGCCCTCCCACCCACCCCTAGGAGGTATAGAGGACTCTTGTCTGGAGAAAATAAAGAACTCTAGTGGGAAAACCCATAGACTCTGACATTTAACGTTCCCGTCACATAAATATCCATGTGGAAATCTTTCCCACACACCAAGAGATGTCATCAAGTTTTCCTTTTTCAATTTATAAATGTGTCTCACTCCTAAGTTTGAATGAACAGTCAAGAAACACCAAATATTTGAAGGAAATATGAAAATACAGTGACACAAATAGAATAAACTAGAGAAAAATGGAGGCAACATAAAGCACAAAAAAAACTTTATTTAAAAATATTATATAAATGATTATTATTCTCCTGATCGATGAGAGAAGATATTGTACCTAAAAGAAACAGCTTGTAATAATAAGAAGGAATAATCAGAAAACAAAGAATAACACTTAGAATTTAAAATGTGATTACAGAAAAAAAAAGTCTCAGAAGATATAAAAGATAGTGTCAAGGAAGGTAGTGTCCCAGAGGGGGGGAAAAAAGACAAACACTACAGAAGAGGAAGTAGAGAATTGAAAAGCTACAAAATCCAGAAATAAAGAACAAAGAAAACAGAGGCGACAAAATTATCAAAATCAGTTCAGAAGCATTTCACAGAACTGAAGGTCATACGTCTCCACATGGAAAGGGCCTACTGAAGGCCAAGCACAAGGGAGAAGGATTCTCACCAAAGCAGATTGTTACGAGCTTTCTGAAACACAGGGGTGGAAAAAGATTCTAAGAACTCCTGAAAGAGTAGAAGCAAGTCATGGAGAAATGCTTAGGAAGAAGAAATTGTATTCGAATTCTTAAGAGCAACCCTGAGTTCCAGAAGACTGTGGTTCAGTGCCTATAAAATTTCATTATAAAGTGATTTTAAAGTTACCAATCGTATTTGAGGGTAGAATAAAGGCATCACCAGATATTCGATATCTAAATTAAGTAAATGTGTTTCCTGTGCACTCTTTCTTAGGAAGTTACTAGAAGATTTACTTTAGAAATACAAAAGAAGAGAAAAAAAACACTAACGAAGATCCAGGAATCCAGGGTTCAAGTCCAGGAGACCTGCAGAGGTAAGGACCAGTATGTTAGCTATGCATAGAATAGAGCAAGAGACAGAGGACTGGTATGGGGATGGAGGAGACTGCTTAAAACTGTGTTTCAACATTAAAAAAAAATGTTAGGGACGGCTGGGTGTCTCAGTTAGTTAAGCATGTGCCTTCAGCTCTGGTCGTGATCGCAGGGTCCTGGGATCGAGTCCCACATCGGGCTCCTTGTTCAGCAGGGAGCTTGCTTCTCCCTCTGCCTTAAGCTCCCCCTGTTTGTGCGCCCTCTCACTCTCTCTCTCTCTAAAAGAAAAAAAAAATGTTAATAGCCCTTTGACATATTTTGGGGGTATTTATTTTAATGGATTTATTTTGAAAACTACCTCATAGGAAATATAAATGAAAAATAGAGAAAAACAAACAAGGAAATAATGAGAGACTATTAATTTCAGGCGGGAGAAAAGCTTTATTAAAAAAGAATTGTAGGGAGGGCACCTGGGTGGCTCAGATGGTTAAGCGTCTGCCTTCGGCTCAGGTCATGATCTCAGGGTCCTGGGATCGAGTCCCGCATCGGGCTCCCTGCTCCTTGGGAGCCTGCTTCTCCCTCTGCCTTTCTCTCTCTCTCTGTCTCTCATGAATAATAAAAAAAAAAAAAAAAAAAAAAAAAAAAGAATTGTAATCCCAGAGTGAAAACTATTTACATAACAATAAGTAGTTTATATTTATATAAACACTGACTATTACCTTAACCAGAAAATTATAATTTAACTATATTGAGAGATTGGGGAGAGCAAGCAGATGGGGAGCATAAGAGAGAGGTAAATTCTATACTTCGAAAACAAAAAGTCAATATATTATTTCTATAATTGTTAAATTAAGAAATGGATATACATGTGATATATATGGATATATATCTATGAATCCCAGAATATATATGGAATATATAGGATATATATGACATAAATGGACATATATATGACACATCTATATGAATACCATAGAAGTACCACACCAAGAAGAAATACGTTAATGGCATCGAAAATGGTTGTCTTTATAAAGCAGAGTAACTAAGGGCTGTAGTAAAGACTGTTGGATTGTGACATAAGCCTTTTTAGCACTACATTCATGTGTTAGTTTCAGAAAGTTGAACACACACTCATAAATACTAATTGGAAGAAGGAGGTTGAGAAGATTGTGCTGAGTTTTCTCCAAATCAGTGAAACTGGTTAGGTTAAGCAGTGAAGTAGTGACCTTGACTTTGGTCAATTTTTTTTTTTTTTTCATAGCTAGGAATGAACCCTCTGGGCAAATTCAGACTTATGTGCAGTTACAATAGTTACATAGATTAGGTTACTATTTGTAAAGTGCTCTTTACAAATATGATGTCATTTTATTTATATGCACATAATTTTATTGTTCAACTTGGTTTTCTCAAGTGATTTTGTTTGGCATACAGGGAGGTACAAATCTCATTTAAAGAATTCAAACCACACGTAAAATCCCTGAAAATATTAGAGGAGTATATTTTTCATCTGAAATTTTCTGTCTTTATATCTTATGGCTTCTCATCTCCATTCAAGATTTTCTTGTTCAAATGGTCTTCCTTGTTTTTGATACCCGTTTCTTTTTGCCCACGTGGTGATGAAATTTCTACCAGCCCCTCAGGCTCTCTGGGACCTCCTGTAGCTACTGAGGGCCATTATGGCTAAGAGAAGCTAACCTGAAAAGGGCTTCAAGAATTGTTGCAAAAGGGGCGCCTCGGTGGCTCAGTCAGTTAAGCGTCTGCTCTCGGCTCAGGTCATGATCTCAGGTCCTGGGATTGAGTCCCGCATCAGGCTCCCTGCTCAGTGGGAAGTCTGCTGTCCTCCTCCCCCCCGCCCCTCCCCCGCCACCCACTTGTGCTCTGTCTCTCTCTCTCTCTCTCTCTAATAAATAAATAAATAATCTCAAAAACAAAAACAAAAAAGAATTGCTGCAGAACACCAGTCCCTGCAAATGCTGCAAGGCACTGTTGGCTCTAGACTTCGGAAAGATAAACTTCCCAAAAATAATCTGAGTTGAATACAGACCAAGACTGTTAGACATTTGGTATGGACTGATATCTGCAGGAGTCAAAAAGAAAAAAAAAATTTAGTAAGTTTGCATAAAACAAAGAGTCATTCAGATTTGGTCACAAATAAGAATTTTCACCAAGAATTGCATGATACAGTACAAAACTGAAGTAGCACGCAAGCAGCTAGTGTATTTGTGAAAACCAATAGAGAAAAACCTCAAACCAGTGATTTGGCAGGCAGAATAAAATAATAACCAAAGAAAAGTTTGGCCTGGTTCTTTTACTTTGCAGACAGTTTTGTTGCCTTCTCAGTTCAAACATCATAAAAATAAACTGCTCTACCTCAGCTTTTGGAGATACCTGTTCCGTGTTATTTTTGACGACTTAAAAGGGAGCATACCATTCTGAATTTCACAGTGACCAGCGCATTTGTAACACAACGAGGCTCTTTTATTTCCGGAAGCAGCCAAAAGCAATTAAGGAAGACTGTATTCATCACAGCAGAATGCATCCTGTTCAACTAATTGGAACATTAGACACTACAGTCTTGGCCAAACGTACCAACTATGAAGAGCTGTCACTGTCTTAATAATTCTATGATGGCCAGAGGAAGACAAACAGTTGTTGTTGACAAGTGTTTGATCTTCATAAGTCTGCTGCTGCGACAAACTACAAACTGTATTTTATCCTCCACTTCTGTGATCCTTCACCCAGATAAGAACCAACACCTGGCATCTTTTCAAATTTTCTTTTTTTTTTCCCTTTTACATCAGTGGCGAAAGTTAAAAAGGTAACATGAAAAGAAAGATGAAACAGGAATACTGTTCAAATTGAAGGACTGGAGTTTCAAGTTTCAATCCTGTATCAAAACATCTCCGCCTTATCTTCTTTTCTAGTCATCACAAATGATGAGGATAAAGAGATACACAAACATCAGCACAGTGCTGTGTGTGTACTGCAATCCAAAAATCACAGCTACAAAATTATACCTGACATATCAAAAACCGACAGTCACATCCTCCAGATTTCCTTCTCTCGTTCCCATGGACCTTCTTGATTAATAAATCTGACACATAAAAAGCATCTATATGACTAAAGTGCCAGTTACTGGAAAGACCGTTTTGATCTATTTCTCAACTTTTAGAAGAAATATTCCCTTTTTCATGAACACAGGATCCGTTCACTGACTGCCAGCTTTCAAATGACCACCTCTTAAAGTTTAATTTTAAGTTTTAAATAAATATTGTATGCATGCAGAATAATTACGATGCTCTAGAGAGATACTGTATAATGACATTGATTCTTTTTTATCTGAAAATGCCAAGCCCTTAAGGCAGCGAAGTCTGCATTTGCTACAGATGTGGAAAGGTTCATTCCATGTGTTAAATTTCAGAAGGGGCGTGCAATGCACTTTCATTAAGACACTAGCGGTATTTCCTGAGTAAACTCCAATTTTCATGAGCGTAAAACTTATTTCCATAAAACTCATCTGGTCTAAGCTACAGCAAGGAACTCACTGGCCTTCAAATGAATGTTAGACATATATATATATATATATATATATATATATATATATATATATAT
>NC_058414.1:71669123-71743398 GCF_002201575.2 Neomonachus schauinslandi | reverse complement strand
ATATATATATATATATATATATATATATATATATATATATATATTTTAAGTGAACAAAATGTTTCTTCATTCTGAAATGAAGACTATTTTAAAAACTATTCATTAGGCTGTTTCCCTATATACGATACCACAGTTCCCTCCCAAACTTCATAGATTCTACCCTGCATCTTTTTCACATATATAGAAACAAGATGAAGCTAAGACAAGGATCAGAGTTAGACATCAGCACTATGTCTCATCTTTTGTGTCCTCTGTTGGGATTCCTTAGGGGGAAAAAAAAGCGTTTTATTTAAATATAATGACACTCATAACAGCCATGGGCATACATGAGGGTTTTTCCATGACTCCCTTTTCCCTTCCCTTCAACAAAGAATTCTTCTCTGGCCACCCCTTTTTATTTTTTTATTTATTTTATTTATTTTTTATTATGTTAATCACCATATATTACATCATTAGTTTTTGATGTAGTGTTCCATGATTCATTGTTTGCATATAACACCCATGGCCACCCCTTTTTAAATGCCACTTTTCACACTGTTTCTTCATCCTGCTTTCTTTTTCTTCATTATGTGTATTACTTCTGTAATTAAATTATGTTATTTATTTGTGTGTGTGTTCATGGTGAGTTTTGACCAAACTAAGCTCCATGAAGCCCAGGGCTTTCTCCATCTTATTTGTTGCTATTTTCCTAGCATCTGAAATAGTACCCAGACAATGAGAATAAAGGAACAGGTATGTGAATGAATGTAGAGGAGGTAAGTGGCTAATCTCTGACTTATTTTTCAGACATGTTAGATTGGCTTCTGTGAGAACGCTGAGCCAATGAATCATTTGTCCATGCCCACTGAGCACGGGCATATTTTGCCTCAAACTTCTGATTGCCACATTTGTAGCTCTCTGCTCTGAAACTTGCCACAGGTGCTTCTTTCAACTTTGTCCATGGTGGCGTAATTTACACATCCGAAACCCTACAGCCTAACAGATACATATGTATACTGATCAAACATTTCAAAGCATGGACATGATGTGATTAATGCAAAAACTCTGATTCTGCCCTTTTCTTCTGAGCCCTATATTTCTATATATGCAACTGATGTCTGAGATCTTTTCGTGTATAACTTGGAGGCACATCAATTTCAACAGGTCTAGCACTGAACTCATTATTTCCTCCTGGACCTTTATTTCCTTGTATTTTTTATTTGAGTCAGAGATACCATGATCTAACAAGTTACCAAGTCAAAAACATGGGAGTCATTCTACAATCCACCCCATCTACATCCATCCCCACCCGCCAACCTCAAGTCAGTGTTTATTCTGTAGCTTCTACCCTTCATGGTGCTCCCCTGCTGCCATCTTGGCTGAGGGGCTCATCCTCTGGGGCTATTGTAACTTTCTGTAAGGGTCTCTCTGTCCTTGTATCTGAACCTCTCTCATATTCACTGATATTAACTCCTTGTGTAAACACAGTGGTCTTTTAAAAAAGTAGAAGATATTATGTTACTCACCTTCTTTGAACTCTTCAGTTCCTTCCCAGAGTCTGGAAGTCCAAATTACTCAGCTTGGCTTTAAAAGCCTCTGCTTTTTGCCTCCAGCTAACCTCCTCTCCCACAGTGTCCACCCAAACCTTACTCTTCATCCAACGTGGACAACGCAGATTTCCCTGAAGACACTCTGTTCATCCCTACCCCATGACGCTGCACATGTTCTCCTTCCTTTCTGGAATAATCTTCTATTTTTTTATACCTATAAATTACCACACATTCTTAAGAATTTTTGTTGTTGTTGTTACCACACATTCTTGAGGGCAGCCATTAAGGATTTTCTCTGACTCTTCTCTTCTTTGTGTACATAACTCTTATTATAATAGTTCCTATTTACGCTGAATTATATTTATGCAATTATATTCCTCTCTGAACTCAGTCTATGAGCAACTTGCGGCTAGGTAGCATATTTTACTATTATAATGTATGCTACCTAACAAATGTTGAATAAATATTTGCTGGGTTAATGAATAAACAATGAATGAATGTACATTCTCTTTTCGTGTACTTCAGTGAATTGGAATTTTTGGCAACTGTTAAAATTATACACTTAAAAGTTATTAATTAAGTCATATCTATATGAAATCAGAATTTTCTTGGTTCCTTTAAAGATAAACCCACTATTATTACTTACATTCAAGCTTTCTGGGGTGCCTCGGTGGCTCAGTCATTAAGCGTCTGCCTTTGGCTCGGGTCATGATCCCAGGGTCCTGGGATAGAGCCCGGCATCGGGCTCCCTGCTCGGCAGGAAGCCTGCTTCTCCCTCTCCCACTCCCCCCGCTTGTGATCCCTCTCTCTCTGTCAAATAAATAAATAAAATCTTAAAAAAAATTTCAAGCTTTCTAT
This sequence comes from Neomonachus schauinslandi, assembly GCF_002201575.2. Lineage (NCBI taxonomy): Eukaryota > Metazoa > Chordata > Mammalia > Carnivora > Phocidae > Neomonachus > Neomonachus schauinslandi. Next base: position 71,741,011 of record NC_058414.1, on the reverse strand, counting down.
ATGTGTTATTTATTTCCTTTGGAACATCCCTTTCTTTCTAATTCATTCTGTATCCATTAAGTTAATGCTGATTAAAATTGATTGTTTTGATCTTTGCATAGATGTCACATGGACTTTTACAGACATTCCATTATAATTAAACATATATTAATGGACATTTAAAACATGCCACTATTTTATAATAAAGCTTGTGTCTGTGGTCCACTGCTGGTGAAATGACCCAATAATATATCAGAACAGTAGCTTCTAATTTTGATAGAGAACACATTTGGCTTCCAAGTTTTTAAATCAAGGCCTTTTCCACTTGGTTGGGTACCAAATGCATCACACAGATTCTCTTTACATATAAGAATATTATCTACTGTTGTGGGCAGATTTAAGTGTAGTGCTAAGGGCAGCCTAATTAGATTAAGCTTGTCCTTATTGCACAAGCATAAATTTAAAAATTATGTTAAACCGCTGTTAGAAAATTTAAAGTAATAATTAAAAATAAGTTTTAATCCATTAGCACGGAAATTTTATTTTTAACTTGACCTTTCTTGGTTGTATTTTGTTTTGTTTTGTTTTGTTTGTCTTTTAAAAAAATTCATCTTTTTGCTATTATTAATAAAAGACTTATTTGGTATTTGTTTAAAAGTTCCTCATATGGGATGCCTGGGTGGCTCAGTTGGTTAAGCGACTGCCTTCGGCTCGGGTGGCTCATTTGGTTAAGCGACTGCCTTCGGCTCAGGTCATGATCCCAGAGTCCTGGGATCGAGTCCCACATCGGGCTCCCGGCTCAGCAGGGAGCCTGCTTCTCCCTCTGATCGTTTCCTCTCTCATGCTGTTTCTCTCTCTCTCTCTCAAATAAATAAATAAAATCTTAAAAAAAAAATGTTCGTCATATGGGGCACGTGGGTGGCTCAGTCGGTTAAGCATCCAACTCTTGATTTCAGCTCAGGTCATGATCTCAGGGTCCTGGGATGGAGCCCTGGGCTCAGCAGGGAGTGTGCTTGAGATTCTCTCTCCCTCTCCCTCTTCCTCTCCCCTCCCTTGTGCATGCACGTGTGTGCTCTCTCTCTCTCTAAAATAATGAATAAATAAATGTTTAAAAATTCTTTGTATGTCCTATCTCAAGGTTTTCCATCAGTGTCTCAGATTGGCCTATAGAGGTGTTTCACATTTCACATTTCAGAGGCTCCGTTTGTCTATGTTTTATATATTTGTTATCTGCTGTATATAGCGAGTATCTGTTTGGGGGGGAAGGAGGGGTTCTAAACTAAATGAAGTTTTCAAACAATTACAAATTGAGAGTGTTTTTAGTCCTCATTTCATAAAATTTTGGAAGGAGTATATTGGCTTGTTATGAATATATGTTTCCTATAATAAAGTCATCTGGCATTTGGTTGAGATGTCTTTAGCTTTTATATAGGACTGTTTAGTAAATATAATCATCAGTTTTATAGAGTCTATATAAATACAGTGCTTGCTAGCGTCCACATGCAGTTCCTTCTTTCCTTTGGAGAAAGCAAGTTCTCTAACCAGTTTTATTGAATTGCTTAGATAGACAAGTTACAATGTATATGGTGTTCTTGGAGAATAAAAAAAAGCACAGTTGAGTATATCCAACTTCCAATTTCTGAAAGAAAAAAAAAAAACACTGTATTAAACTGTCCATAAAATCTGTTTCTAGGAAAGTAAGCTTTATTTGCATCACTGAGCAAAGGAGTAGGGTTTTTATTTTTTCTGCAGAAGCCCCACAGAGACTGGCTCACATTACCTGCTGTGATGTTACTGTGAACGGAACACAGGTACCCTTCAACAGATTCATCCTGGAGATCATGTGAGTCATCATATACCTTCCCTCCTCCCGTCCGGCACCCCTTAGTATTCTGGTGACCAGTCAGTGTGAATGGTCTCAGCTATTGATACTTTAGGAAGGGAGTCTAAAAATTAGGAAGACAGATTATATATATGTATATGTGTGTGTGTGTGTGTGTGTGTTTGACACATAGGTCTCCTTCCTGCTGTGTGACTTTGGACAATTCATCGAACTTCCCTGAACATTGGTTTCCTCAACCATGAAAGAAAGGGAGACAATAAAGCATTCTTGTGAGCATTAAATTGGTTCATCTATTTTAGGATTATCTTACCGTCCAGGTGTGAGTTAGGTGCTCATTAAGTTGGTGAAGGCAGCTAAATATTGTAGCGTCAAGTTGGAACTCAGATGCGTTGTCTGACGAGCACAGCTAGAGAAGAGCATTTGTTGATCCAAGTATTAAGCCCCCGATTAAGCTGGAAGGAGAAAACTATCTAGTTTCAAGATGAGCTCACTATCATAATGGCCCCAAATATTTCTTTCTGAATATAGTATGCTCAAATTCTATATATTTATTTCTTTAAAAGAGAACCAAAAAATGGCTGTAAGTAAATTTTCACTTGCTTTTCTTAAAAGAAAAAGCCAAGTAAAAAATACCTGGTATGCTTGATTCCATATATATTATAATTTTCCATAAACTCAGAGAACAACCTTCACAAAGTTACTTATTTAAGTCTTATGGAAACTGAAACATTGACATGATATTACTCTCAGGAGCCTAGAGGAATCTTTCTAAAACTGTGAAGATGGCATATTTATATTTATAATCATGAGTGTGAAATCTTCAGCATTTTTCTTAAATTTTGAGCCCAGTCTCTAGTTAATCTGTAGAGCTTAATGTGTAAAACAAAATAGCCCACAGAACTGCTTACAGATCAGCAAGACCATTTGGGGATAAAATAGAAATCACAGCCATGAGCTAGAAGTTGTGCTCAGTTCTTGACCAATCTTTCCAATATCAATGATTCTGTCTTCTCAGGTGTCCAGGGCCCACATCTAAGTGACCCTCACAAGTATTTCCTCAACTAGCTCTTTACAGTGTGATATTCTACATCCACTAGCCTCCCTCCTTGGCTCCACCATGACCTGATTCTCCTGAGACTCATTGTTTCATGGATTATGTGTGCTACTAGTAATAACTAACTAAAATCTGAATTAGTTCATGTGATTCCTTTCCCAAATAATACAGAAAATTGTAATGAATCTCCATAAGAAAATGGCCAGTTTCCAGTTTTAGTCTCTTTCAAAGTTTCACTAGAAAAATAATATGGAGCAAGCCCAAAATTTGAGAAGTCTTTAATAATAATCAAAGCCACCTTCCACTAGATATAATCAGGCCTTTAATAAGACACAGGTGACATTTCTTCCCCCACACTCCCAGTATCTTCTGTTGTAGAAGAATCATAGTGCTGTCTATGTCCCCTGCCTCCCACCCACCTTTAATACATCCGGTGTTCTGGGAGAGTGTCAGGTGCAAAAAGGATGAGCAACCAAATATTGAAATCATTACAAGGGAGCATATGGTTAAATTTCAAGGATCATTTAGAAACATGTTATATCTGAAGGCTTTATGAAGAACTACGTGATTTCTCACCTTGTGCTTTCTCCATATGGAAAGATAACCTTACAAACACTTGCCCTAAAAAAACAAAAACAAAAACACTTGTCCTATGAGATGTTCCATTGAAGACAACAGGGATGGAACTAGAGGGCATTATGCTAAGTGAAATAAATCAGATGGAGAAAGACAAATATCATATGACTCCACTCATTAAGTGGAATCTAAAAAAATGAATAAACAAACAAAAAGCAGAATCAGAACTCTAACTACAGAGAAGAAACTGATGGTTGCCAGAGGGGAGAAGGGGTGGGAAGTTGGGCAGAATGGGTGAAGGGGAGAGGGAGATGCAGGCCTCCAGCTGTGGAATGAGTAAGTCACGGGAATAGAAAGCAGATGATACTGTAATGGTGATGGAATGGGACAGGCGGTAGCTACCCTTATGGTGAACATGGCATAATGTATAAACTTGTCAAATCACTAAGTTGTACACCTGAATGTACCGTTGTGTGTTAACTCTACTGTTTTTTTTTTTAAATGTTGTTATCAAAAAGCAAAAACAAAAACAAAAAACTTATCCTAAAAAATTTGCTATCTTTTCTTCATGGGAGCCCCAGTTGTCCCTGTTAACGCATGAAAAAAAAATCAAAACAATTGAGTTATCTGGATAAAGAGTACTTCTTTAATTTTATGTATTTTTTACTATTAATCAAGATGTTTGTCCCATCACATTTTAGTCCATTAGGAACTCATTCTAACCATTTTCTTCCATGGGGGAAAAGAAGGCTCGAACAAGTGTTTACTAAGAACCATCTCTTTGTGTTGTGCTTCCAAGGAATTTATAACTATTGTTGAAATAGTTTTCAGAGGACACTAAAGAAGAGATCTGGAAGTTGCTTCCCAAAACAAGAGTTAGAGCTTGTCTGCTACTTTCACAATTCATTTTTAAAAAACAGAATTGTGCTGGGGCGCCTGGGTGGCTCAGCTGTTAAGCGTCTGCCTTCGGCTCAGGTCATGATCCCAGGGTCCTGTGATCGAGCCCCTCATCGGGCTCCCTGCTCCGCGGGAAGCCTGCTTCTCCCTCTCCCACTCCCCCTGCTTGTGTTCCCTCCTCACTATGTCTCTCTCTCTGTCAAATAAATAAATAAAATATTTTAAAAAAATAGAACTGTGCTAAAAATAGAATAAACAATAGAATCAGGTAGACCTGGGCTTAAAGGACGTAATATCGTCTATTTACTCACTGTGTGACCCTGGAAAAGTTACTTTTAACTTTTGTACTTCTCAAATTCCACATCTGTAAAATGGAAAAAGAAATAACTATTTCTCAGGGGATCCAGTAGGCACCGAAGGTGATAATGTGCCTGGCAAATAGTAAGCAATTTATAAATGTCAGTTTCTTCACACTCTCACTCCATTAATTGACAATTAAGTACATTTAATGTTTAAATTTGCAAAGGAGTTTAGTGTTTTTCAGTTACAAGTTGAAATCACGATTCATAAATGTTTTATAACCAATTTAATATCAATCAAAATATTCTCACCATTAGAGTCCCATGTTGACAAGATTTCATTTTAGATGTCTTTTTCACTATTACAGAGCATATGTATGGAAAAATATTCCAAACTTTAATTATATTTGCTCAGTTCAGATGGATTTATGCTGCAGCTGCCTCAATTTGGGCCTTTTCTCTAGGTTCCTGCAATAACCTCCTGGCAGCTTTCCTTGACTGCAGAGCCAGCTCCGCCATGTTCATCCGCTGCACGGTAGCCATCCTCTGCACTGGGTCTCCCAGACACTTGGGATTGTCTCTCTACCATGCCCCAGAATCTTCAAGAGTTCCCCATTACCGAAAGATTACCTGGCATCCAAAAGTAATTTCTCAGCCTCCCTTTCCCATTGAACTGACCTACCTGTCGGGTATCCTCACATTCTCCCACGCAGCCACTTCAAGAACCAAACACCCACACTGGCTGTTCACAGTGCTGCAAACTCAACATGTCTTGACTGTTCTCACCACCATTGTACAAAGAATTCCTTTGGTAGGGAAGTACCCTGAGGCACCCTATCCCCAGCCCCATTTTTGTCAATGTCATCAAATTCATTTAAATCTTACTATTCTGAGAGGCTCCATGTCCACTGAAGGCCAAGTGAGCTTTCAAACCAACCCTCCTGTAGATAATAACTCTTAACTTTAGACAAATATATACACCAAAAACCAAAAGCAGAAAGACTCTGAGACTGACACTTGACGGAAGGGAACAGCACCTGGTGAGTTTTTATTTTTACAGGTCCCAGCCAGAGAAGAGGCTGCAGTCTGCACCATGGAGGTGCCAAAATTCTGATAGAAACCCACAGTTTGTATGGTTTGAAGAACCAGGATAGAGAATTCAGGGAAACCATAGCCACTCAAAAGTAAGAAGGAATCCAGGAAAGAAGAGAGCCAGGGAATAGGAGCCCCCACTTCTCTGTGTTGACTCTGCTCCAATCTTTGGCTAAGCCACGAACAGCTCATTCACTGGGCAGGATGAGGTATCGCAGCCAAGTCTGAGGGAAGGAACCGTGAGTGGCTGCTTGGAGTCTGAGTCTGCAGTTTGAGTCCAGCCAGGTTAATCGTCTGCAAAAACAGGCAAAAATATGTCAGTACTTTTCAGGGGAGTATAATCAAATTCAGAGTCTTCAGAACAACCTTCACAGTGTCCAGGATATAATCCAGAATTGCTCAAATAGGAAGAGCAGGAAAATATGGCCCCTTCTCAAAAGAAAAGAAATCCATGAAGACTGAGCCTGAGACCATTTACATGTTGAAATTAGCAGGTCAGATTTTAAATCAGCTATTATAATGCTGTTTAAGAACATGAAGAAAATTATGTCTGCCAATGAATTGAAATATAAAGAATTATTTTAAAAGAGCCAAATGGATGATTTTAAACTACAAAATAAAATATATGAAATCAATTATGCCTTTCCAGGAAACTTACCTAGATTCTCATCTTTTAGTTAAAATTAACCTTCTCTTCATTCACAGATTGATATTTGTCCTTCTATTATAGCAATTTGTGGTCTTACTTTTGTGATTTATTTATGTACATCTCTTACTCTCTGATTATAATTCCTGGCATCATTCATTAAATATTATCCTCCAGCAGCAGAAACCTAGTATACGTTCTCAGAATTGGCAACACTGGGAAATGGTTACCATCTTGTGCACTGGAATCAGCCGACCTGTGTTTGATTTATACTCCAGCAATCCTACTTAACTCATCAAAGGCTCCATTTCCACATCTATAAAACCACAAGAATAATAATTGTGAAAATTAAATGAAGTAATGCATAGAAAGCACTTAGCACATTTGCTAATTTATTCTACAAAATGTTTTGACCACCCACCCATTATGGAACAGGCATTCTGCTAGGTATTGGAGATAGAGCAGTAAGGACCTTGTAAGGCCCCAGCCTTCTTGGAGTTCATAAATGAGAGAGGGGAGACATTAAATAAGTAAAGAAACAAACATAATTGCTCTATGTTTAATAAGTGCTGTGAAGGAAATAAATACCAACTGAATAGAAGGAGTTAATTCAGTTCCAGTTTAATGAACGGTGGTTATTTTGTTATTATTATATAATTTTTTGTTCCCCACAGCACTACGCCCATGCTGTGGAGAAAGTATACGTGTAATGAACATTTGTTAAATTTACTTTCTAGTTGCTTAATTTGCATTAGCTACTTTTTATAATAATATGAAAGAAAGGGCTATGGGCTAAATGGTACCGCCATAGCCAGACTGGCCCAGCACAACATAGGGCATCTGCTACTCTTTCCCTTCTGAAGGTCTAGACCATTTTAGAAGGAGAAAGTATTTGTTTAAATGCAATGTAATAAATTCAGTAATTAAATCTAAGGGAACGGAGATGTGGTGCTCAAGGGAGTGACAAATCTGAATTTGACTAGCCAGATTGTTTGTCCTTGGAGGAGGCATTAGCAGCTAATCTAGGGAGGGAAATTTGTTGTTAAAAGCAAACATTAGAATATAATAACTAAACAAGTGGTTTGACATGTGGTGCATTAATTGTGCTAATTGTAGGTTAAGAAGAGGTAGATCTCACACTGCTAAATGTTGATTACAAGCTGGAAATTGCTGCACAGGAATTGTGGTTCTGTGCTTTAGCGAAAGAGGTTTGCTTTTGTTTGAGTCTGTTTGGGTGCGGGGTGGAGAAGCATTGCTAGAAAACAATTACGTTGGTTTGTGACACTAGACCCCTTAGGGAGAGTTTCAGGGGACTGCTGTGATTAAGCCCTTAGGACACAATTTCAAACAAGCTTTTCTCCATTTGAGGTCTCTAACATTTATCCCACTCCCTCTCTGCAACTCACAAGGCACACTTACGCTCACAAACACAGACTTTGAAAAAATAATAGTAATGTGCACAAAGCCTGTGCGTTGCTGGGAATGCAAGTAAGCACCCATGAAGAAACATAACAAACAGCGCTAATTATTTGTTTTCTTTTGAAAAGTACCAAGGTAGAAACACCACGGAGTTATCTCTGCCTTATTTCTCTTAAGGTCAATATGTAACTCACTAGGTCTAAAAGGGGTTTTTGTTTATTGCTTGTTTGCTTTCTTTTTAGTGGCTTGATGATATTCAGAAAATTTATAGTAAGTCTCTGTGACTAGAGCCTGAAACTTTAAAATGGACCACAAGTTTCTTCTGAGTGTTTAAGTGGCCCTTCAAGCTCTCTGGCTCACATACATTTCCATTGTTCTAAGGGTTAAAAACTGCACTATCACAATGACAAGCCTTATTACTCAGTCAAAGTAAATGGATCACCACATAACCTTACAGAAATGTTCTTCCTTAAGCTATTAAAACATTCCATGCCCTTAGATGACAACAATTTCTCTGCCTTTTGAAATTTCTTTTCTATCCTGCGGAGTTCATAGAGATATGCTTGGTTAAAATCAACTTATATAAAACTATGCACTGTAAATTCTGACACTTCTGTTTGAATCTCTTTTCAAACACTTGTCTTTGCTCACCATAATAGATGTCAGTTCTTCTGATGTAGTTCAAGCATGAGCTCCATATGAAGACTCAGCTATGTCTATTGCATTTCTGAAGCTACTACTCACTGAAGTTTTGTGCTGTTTGACATCAAAGATAGGCAAGAATCACCTGCTGAGTTCACATGCATGGAGCAAAACATCTTCAAATCACTTTTGCTAGACAAAAGTTTTTTTTTTTTTTTAATATTAAGCTTTCACTATCGTGTGGACTTAAAGACAAATGCAGTCCTCGTTAAGGTCACAACATTGTATTATTAAAATATGCATCAGGAGCTCTGAATTTAGCTAACTTTAAAACCAAAGGTAATTTGTGTGGTTGCTTCAGATTTGAACTCAGCTGCAAAGAATTCAGCATCATTCAGACATTCAAAATGTGATTTTTATTCAGTACGCAGTTATTTTGCTCAAAGGTAAAAAAGCACTTTAAACATTCTCAAACCAAAAGAGAATCTTCTAATATTTCCAACTTTAATAGACGTCCTTGACATCAATTAAAGAGATAATTCCATTCAAAATACTGTATACAGAGTATTTGAAAACTATAGATATTTATTTTAAAAAATTCTACTTAAATTTGTAATAATACAGGGTATATCTTCACTTTTTAAAAATAAAACAATAACCACAATAATTTTGAATTTTTCTAAGCAATGTAATTTGGCATCGCTTTTGTTAAACATCAGTATTTCTTATGACAGAATAAAAATGATGTTACTAAAGAGATGTGAACATGATGTTTTTCCTGTCAGTGATGTTCTGGATAAAAGTTTTAAAATTTGGATTCCAGGGGCGCCTGGGTGGCTCAGTCAGTTAAGCATCGACTCTTGATCTCAGGGTCTTGGATCGAGCCCCATGTCAGGTTCCGTGCTCAGTGTGGAGTCCGCTTGAGATTCTCTCTCCTTTTCCCTCTGCCCCTCCTCCCCCTGTGTGCACTCTCTCTGTTTCTCTCTCTCAAGTGAATAAATAAAATATTTAAAAAACATAGAAAATAAAAATAAATTAAAAAATAAAATTTGGATTCCAAATTACTGAGTAATTAAACTCCATGGAAGGTTAAGTGCATGATACTAAAAATGAAATGAAGGCTTGAACATGCCCAGGGGTGGGCCCTTTTGGTAATTTTCATTTTAGATGCCATTAGTTTTCAAACTTTGGTTTTCATAGGATATTATTTTAAAACTTTGGGAGGATATCGTACATCTATAAATTTTTATTTGTGTATTTAGGATATGTTTTTAAATGCACATAGTTACATGGTTTAAATGCATATGGTTTGCCATTGCCATTATATTGAAAGGGGTACATTTATATATAATATGTATATTTCTATATTATTATATTTATATAGGCATTTTAATGCAAAAACACTGAAAACCTCTAACTTCAAAAATAAGTCACTAGATTGTTTTACTTTGCCATGAGTCAGTATTTAGAAATTCCTACATGTTTTTTCTTCAGCCAATCCAGATATGCCCTGTGCTGATTTGTGGTCACACATATCATTCAACTCAAATCGTCTCAGTGGTGAAGGGTTTGAATATAGCACAAGGACAGAAGAGAAATATGTAGAGTTTTTTTTTTTCAATCCACAAAAAAAAAAAAAAAGAAAGAAAGTGGAATGGAGAAAGAGATAAAATGTCATGTCAGTATAATCCCTTAGCTAACTAGTCAACCAGAGAATGACCACTCAAGTCCAGAGTACCTATGCCTTTCTTTATTGCAATCACATTTTGAATTATCTTTCTTTGCTATGAGAGACTCTGATTAAAGAAATGTTCTCAGTTTCATATCCTGGAAAGGGTATATAGTTAGGAGTGGAATCAGTCCAGACTTTAACCAATGTTGTCATAGAGCAAAGATAAGAAGGAAAACAACAGAAGAATTGCTGTATGGCACTTGATTCTATTTTAGTTTCCTAAAGAGTCACTATTCGTAAATATACTAAATTTAATTTAAATGCATTATTTGTGCTTGGGACAGAGATTGTTGGCTGCTCACCAAAGTCCAAGTTCTTTGCTTTTTCCTGGGTATACAACTATACTACAGTTTCCCTTGCAGTTAAGTATGTTCATAGTATTGAGTTCTAACCAATAGAATGCGACCAGAAGTAATGTGTGCCACTTTCAGACCCATACCTGGCCCATAAAATCCTCCCTTCGTGTCACTGCCCACAGTCTTAACTTCCAGTTTGAAAGGCATGTGTTGAAAACTGTAGGGCCTCTGACAGTCTGGGCCCCTGAATGACTGCATGGAAGAGAACCATGCTTTGACTTATTTACCCACCAAAATAGTTGCATGAGCCTGAAATAGATTTCTGTTGTGTTTGTACCGGTATACATTTGAGGTTCTACTTACTATAATTGATAGTCTGCCATTGACCTACGTGTGGGGCTCTACTAAGGCCAAGAGTTAGCCTACCTCTAACCTACAGTATTGAATTTTATTTTCAAATTATCTAACAGACTTTTATTTTTTTAAATTAATACAGGTATGTGTTTTGTGCTGGATGGTCCATGAAGGTTTAACTGTCACAAGGCATTCCCACAGCTTTCTTCTGAGAATAATGGTCTCTGAGATAAGATAATACTCCACTGACCATAACCGATTGGATGGAGAACTGACACTGTTGCTAAACATCTGCTCTAAGAAACTTGTCACTTGGAGGAATGAGAGAGAAGAATAAGTGGAAGTACAGAAAGAAAATTAACTTATATCTAAAAATTAGCCATACTATACAGATTCTCCTTGACTACTTTTAAATGCAAAGCATTAGAGAAGGGTTTTTTTTTTTTTCTGTTGCTATCGCTGTATAACTAATCACCCCAAAACTTAGTGTCATAAAACAACCATTTTATTATGCTTATGGATAATGGGGTCTGGAATTTGAATAGTCATAGAAGGAGTGGATTTTCTCTGTTCCACACTGCCTAGCATTCCATATAGAAAGATAGGAAGGCTGAGAGTGACATAGTTGCAACTAGAAGCATCTTCATTCTCATGGCTGGTGGTCATGCTGGCTGTCAGCTGGGACCTCAGTTGGGTTGTCAGCCAGAACACCATCATGTGGACTGCATGTGGCATCTCAGCATGGGCTTGATTGTTTCGGCTTCCTTGCAGAACAGTGGCTGGAGTTCAAGAGCAAACATTCAAAGAGAAACAGGTGAACACTATGCTAGGTTGTCTTTCCTAACTCAGCCTTGGACATGACATAGCATCACTCTACCATCATCTTGAATCTGGCCAGGTTCAAAGGGAGGAAACAAAGATTCTGTTTCTCAGTGGGTGGAGTGGTGAAGTCACATTATAAGAAGATTATGTGGAGGGGCACCTGGGTGGTTCAGTTGGTTAAGCGGCTGCCTTTGGCTCATGTCATGATCTCAGGGTCGTGGGATCAAGTCCCGCATCAGGCTCCCTGCTCAGTGTCTGCTTCTCCCTCTGCCCCTCCCCCCCTCCAGCTTGTGTGTGCTCTCTCTCTCTCTCTCTCTCTTAAATAATGAATAAAGTCTTTTAAGAAAAGAAGATTATGTGGAATGGGAGATATTTTAACAACTATCTTTGGAAAATACAATCTGTCACAAGGTCATTAAATGGAAGATATACATACATTAAATATAGTATAATAATATTTAGGCAACAGAGAAGAAATTATGCAGAATAGCTAAGACAGAAAAATGGAGAAGGAATTCTGCTTCTGCCTATGGCAGAGTTGCTGCTACAAATGGAGTTAGTTTGTAAAAATCCTTGTATAGTGAGAATACATATGTGTGTATGTGCATACATACACATAGGTATATATATAGGCAAGCACACATATGTTCATACATACACATACATCATGTGTGTATGTGTATATGTGAACTTGTGTGCACAAAAGCTTTATATTAAGGATTAATAACTGCTACAAATCAATAAGAAGAAGATAGTCAACTCAATTTTTTAAATATACAAAAGGCAAGAGCAAGCACTTTTTTTTTTTTAAGATTTTATTTATTTATTTGACAGAGAGAGACACAGCAAGAGAGGGAACACAAGCAGGGGGAGCAGGAAACGGAGAAGCAGGCTCCCCGCTGAGCAGGGAGCCCGATGCGGGACTCGATCCCAGGACCCCGGGATCATGACCTGAGCCGAAGGCAGACGTCCAACGACTGAGCCACCCAGGTGCCCAAGAGCAAGCACTTTTTAAGAAAGGTACCCAAATGGCAAACAAGCTTAATTTCAGTACTCATCAGTGAAATGCAAATTAAAACCAAAATGAAGTGCCACCTGAATGGCTAATATTTTGTTAATGCTTCTACACGTTTATTTCTTTTAGTTAGGTTTTTATTTTAATTCCAGTTAGCTAACATACAGTGTTATATCAGTTTCAAGTGTACAATATAGTGATCAACACTTCCACACATCACCTGGTGCTCTTATAATGGCAATGTAAGTGTTGGTAGTAAAGTGGGGCAACCAACGGGATTATACCTTGGTAACACCTCTTTAGAACATTCTGTGGTAGTATCTACTAAAGCTGAACATATGCCTAGTTTATGTTCAGAAATTCCAGTCCTTGATATTTATTTGTTGAAATGTATGCATATGTTTATCAAAAGACATGTACAAAAATGGTTATAGGAGTATTACTCATAATAGCCCATAACTGGAAGCCAGCTAAATCCATTACCAATAGGATGGATAAATAAATCACCATATATTTGTGAAATGGAATATTATACAGCAATAAAAAAACCAGTGACTCTCTATGGCTACACAAAATGACATGGATGAATTTCACAAACATGACATTGACTGAAAGAGGCCAGGCACTAAAGGCTACATATGATATCATTTGAATTATATAAAGTTCAAAAACAGACAAAGCTGTTTTATGGTTATACCTGAAAAAGATGAATTTTTGGTATGTAGCTTATATCTCAGCCAGTCTGACTATAAAAAAAAAATAATCTGTATTCATAGACTAGAAGGTTGTTCACCTTTGAAAGGATGTTTACTGGGATGGAGCAAAATAAATGCTTCTGGAGTCCTAATACTGTTCCTTATCCCTATAAGGATGGTGGTCATCTGGGTGTGTTTCCTTAAACTGCCTCAATTTGTTTACTTAACTGTGTGTATGTTATACATCAGAAGAAATAAAGTTTTTCTTAAAAAAGTAAATGGAGGTATCACCCAGAGGAAGCAATTGAAGTTAGATTTTGAAAGGAAAGCAAGATGCCTGGGTCAGGGAACCCCTGTTGCAATCCGAAAGATGTGATAGACCTCCATGGGGCCTTCTGTGCCCACGTGGTGTCCAGTGCTTCTAAGAGGTAAGCCGAGCACGGCTCCCCATGCCCAGGGCAACCCTGCTCGGTTTCTTACAACTTGAAAAAATGCTAACAACAACAATTTAGTAAAATATGAGAAATTGCAGGATAAGAGAAAAGCAGTGAGAGAACATGATGTTGTATAAGTAACAACTTAGAGGCACAGTTTGAAATATTCAGCCATAGTTCCATGACTTTTTTGTGAAAGTCCAGGCATGGAGCTTTCCAATGGTTTGCAATATTAGCAGTGATGAGCAATATTTTGATCAAAAATAATAACAATGGGGCGCCTGGGTGGCTCAGTTGGTTAAGCGACTGCCTTTGGCTCAGGTCATGATCCTGGAGTCCCTGGATCGAGTCCCGCATCGGGCTCCCTGCTCGGCAGGGAGTCTGCTTTGCCCTCTGACCCTATCCCTTCTCATGTGTTCTCTCTCATTCTCTCTCTCTCAAAATAAATAAATAAAATCTTTAAAAAAAAAATAAAAATAATAACAATGATGGAGAAGAGTGTACTGTGCTCTGTCTTCCTCTGAGGCATTAGTTATGTCCATACGAATGATCTGACCCACTGGGTTTGGTGAAAAAAATGCAATATAGAAGAAGAGTACAAATCCAGTTTTCAGGGAATCGATGATGCGCCAGATTTAAAATCCTATCCACCAAAAATATACATGTTTTCTGAAGTATTTGGTTGTGTTCAATTCATGTGACTCATTCATTCATTCACTTACTCATTCACTCAGTGTTTACTAAGTACCAGGCACTATTCTAGCTACCGGGGTGAACAAAACAGAGAAAACTCTCTGCTTTCACAGGGGTTACATTTTATTTGTGGAAAGAGTGGGTGATACATACTACAAGCATCCATTAGTGAAATATACTAATAAGAGAATAAGAAGATTTATGGAAAAATATGGGCATGGAAAGGGGCTAGGGAGTTCTTGAGTATGGTTGAGGTTGCCGGAATTACAGTGGTCAGGAGAAGATTGCACTGACAAGGGGACATTTGAATAAGGAACTGGAGGAGATGAGGGGGCAAGCCATGAATGCAAACACCTAGGCATTGTTCAGGGGCAAGCACTTGTTGTGAACACTAGTTAAGGACGTGGGAATCCTGGGAAGCACATGGGCTTTGGGCAAGAGCCCTGTCTTTGATCTTAGCTTGTGCTGCACATTTCCCCATTGCTCTGATGGACCCATTCTCCATCTTCTTTGCTCTGCTCTGTTTGGCGGAGTATAACGATTGGGCTCTGGGAACTCCCTTAAGAGACTCTCCTGCCTTGGAGGTTAGTGGACTCACTTGGCCTCTGGGTAACATTGGCTGGAGGCTAATGGGAGAAAGAAGAATGAGTTCAGAGTATTTATTCTTCATGGTTGCCTTCATTTCTCTCCTGAAAGCCTCACCTCCTGTCAGGTGGTTGTCTCTTACAACTAGAGAGCCTCACTGCAGGTTCCTGTAAATTCGCCGGCCCTTTGCCACTTCAGGACTGGAGGACCAACTGCTTCCCACCATCGCTGACCTCAGTGCACTCAGTGTCCCTCCCTTGATGCCTTTAACCCTGCTCTCTCCTTTGTACCTAGTCTCTTTATTCAACTCTCCTCAGTTACCTGCTTTGTGTGCAGTCTGTTTCCTGCCAGGACCCTGACTGATACAAAACACTCTTATTTATTTTCTTAATTTTTCTGAAACTCAGTTTCCTCATTGGAAAGAAAAAAAATGGGCAAAACCATACCTACTGATTTCTTTTCTTTTTTTTTAAAGATTTTATTTATTTATTTGACAGGGAGAGACACAGTGAGAGAGGGAACACAAGCAGGGGGAGCGGGAGAGGGAGAAGCAGGCTGCCCGCGGAGCAGGGAGCCCAATGTGGGGCTCTATCCCAGGACCCCGGGATCATGACCTGAGCCAAGGGCAGACGCCTAACGACTGAGCCACCCAGGCGCCCCCATACCTACTGACTTCTTAACCTTATTGTAAGGATTCATTGAGATGACATTCTTAAAGTCCTTTAACACATTATCTAGAAAATAGAATGCAATTATTGAATGGCCATCGTTATTACTCTTAAGATGAGTAAGACAGTCTCCCTCAGGGAGATCAGTCTAGAAAGAGATGGCTACTTCCATAACCAATATGCCTAATAAAAGCAATATAAATGCTATTAGTTTACACAGATTATCAGTCACTTACAACTACATAATAGCAATAAAAAGAAAATGCTACAAATTCTCAGAGTCTGTCTCTCACCCATAATCCATTTTCCACATACCTGCCAGAGGGATCTTATCAGCACATCATCCCTCTGCCTACAGTCCGCTAGGATAAATTCAAAACTGCTTAGCATACAAGGTCTTTTGTGATCTGATTTTATGTCTTCCGCTTCATCTCTTACTGGTCCTCTCTCCTTTTCATTTCATGTTGCACCCGTGGGGAACTAACATCCAGCTGCGTCATGCCATGTTCTCACTCCTCTCCTTCTGCCTGGGATAGCCTCCCTTACTCCTGTGCTCCTCTCCCTTTTCCTTCTCTCACCCACTTTCCTAGCAAGTGCTTCTGCTGCGTCCCGCTCAGGCAGGCTTATACCCTCCCCACCTCTACTCTCACGGCACCGCGTAGTATTTCTATCACAACATTCCTCACATAGTATAGAAATCTTATCTTCCCTTCCAGGCCATAAGCTCCCAGAGCAAAAGTACAATTCTTTATGATCAGAAAAAAGAAATGTTTACAATCTTTAAAAAACAGAGGGGGGGAGTGAAGACATTTATTACATGTACATTTTTTTAGGGGCAAGACAGCATATAATTCAGCTTGAGTTAACCAAACTAGACACATAGTGAAGCGTGTCTAAGAAGGCTAAACTTACTAAATATACTGAAGTTCTTCTCTAGCAAGATTTGTGTTGGAAATGTTGGCATAAAGATAGATACTCCGTGTTTAGAAATATGATGACACAGAACATTCGGTAAACTTTCAAAAAGTTTAGTGAAACTGAATGAAATGATCTGTATTCATTTTCATGTCTAAATTTTCTTCAGTAAACCAAGCTCTTCCCAGAGTCCTAAATGTAAGTTAATGATAATAATGACAATAATATGCATTGTAATAATATTTAATTTTACTAATTTTATTTGGCCATATGGCACCGTGTTCTGAAAATCTCTTAGATATATACAATTTAGCCTTTAGTGAACAGTAAACTATCAAAATGGTACATATTCCTAATGATGATAGGGATGATGAGAAAAATAGAAGCTTAAACAGTTGAGTGATTATTTTGTTTCAGACAGATGGTTTAAGTAATTCTATTACCGTGTAAAAGGTGCTTCTGTAACACAGATTAGTTCAAGGGTGGATCAGTAAATAGGAGAATGATATTAGCATAAAAAACAAATTCCGTTAGTTCATATGTGATTTTGGGGGGCACGTGAATATTTTACACCACAGAAAACATAGCTAAATACAAAATAAGCTAAGTGAAACTGCCAGCAAAAAAGTCCCCATCGCTATTATTTCTTCAGTGTATTGGACATTGATCTATCCTTTAAGGTATATTAGTGTCTTATCACTTTTTATTGTGTTTGTCAGCAATCCGGAAACAGAGATGCCTGAATTTTGAGTGGCTGACTCCTCTCCTTCTTTTTCTATAAGTATAATTTTGCTGAATGCAAGGTTTTTCCGGAATGCCTAATTCACTTTTAATCAAAATACCTGGATTTTGCATGCATCATTTCATTTATTCATGATGGATAAACCTATATAAAGGACAATGATAACAAGAGTGAATATCCATGGCAAATATATTAAGGACTTTGTAAAATTTTCTGTTTTCAAAAACAATACATTTTTATTTCTTCTAAATAAATATTCAATATTCTTTAAAATGATAATCACTGAAGGGTGAATTAAACCATGTCTGCATGTTTGATTTTAGATTTCATGGGAGAGATTCAGCAGAAGTCATTTTTTTTCAAAAGAAAACACCTATGATAGAAAGTATAATATTCTAAATCACTCTCGCAGAGACCATCATCTAGAATAAAAATCTAAACAAAACCACACACACAAAATAATTTATCTCCTTGCTCTGGTCAGTCTTTACATTTCATATACTTGCTTGATTCCCATGTCGTTTAAACTCATTAGGGAAGGCAATAATTACATATATACTTAAATACGATAACTTACTTATTGCATAAATGTTTTTGAAAATACAAGGCAAAGTAATAATTTTGCTCCCACGTGACAAAGAATGTAAATGAAATAGGAATCAATCCTGCCATCTGCAAGTAAAAGCACAATACCGTTCTAGTCCTGACTTTATTGACTCCAGATGTGCCGAGTGACAATCTCTGAACCAATCATTGTAGCAAAGGGAGTGGGATGTGCAGATTCACTTAACCTAATGAGGCCCTCCTCTACCATAGAGGCTCAGAATATGAAAGGTGGTTCCCAAAAGTTATCAACTGTTAAATATACGAAAAGATAATCATCCTCATTTGTAATAAGAGAAACACCAATTAAAACTACATGAGATATAATTTCTCACCTATCAGATTGGCAAAACTCCAAAAGTTTGACAGTGAGGCTGTGGAGATTCAGGAACTGTCATACATTGCTGGTCAGAGCGCACATGGTTACAAGTCCTGTGTCCCTGGCAATATCTTGAATAATTATATGTGTCAGTAGACCAGGAAATGCCATCCCAAAGAAATCTGCCCTGACCGTCTACCTCTCCAAATATAAAACAAAATTTGAAATAATACAAATGTCCTTAAATAGTTGTTTAAAAAAAAAAAAGCTATGCTCTGAGGGCACAGTGTAGTATTATGAGAGGATTAAATTAAAAAGAATGGAAAAGATTTCTATATACTGATATGGAGTGATATCTGGTATTATTATTATAGAGGGAAAAAAATCAAAGTACGGAACAATGAATAGATCATGACACTTTGGGGTTAAAAATTGAAAAATTGAAAACATATATACCAGAATGTAATAAAAAAATGGTCACTTATAGGGAAGGGAGGTGACAAGATGGAGAGGACAGGGATGACAGCAAACTTCACTCATAAATTGTTTTACATTGCTTTGACTCCTAAACCATACACAAACCTAAAAACTGAAAACAAATTGAGACCAATAAACCTAATTGTATATCAAACTGGCAACATGACCACAAAGAGGAAAAAGAAAAAAGATTCTTCAAAGTATCATCTAAACAATGACCTGACTCTATACCCTCAGTGAGGTATACTCTAAAGAGAAAAGGAGATTCTAAGAAATCTTCAAATACACTCAGTAGTGAAAATGTAGATAGAACCAAAGCAAGTATGGCAAAAATGTTTACATTTATTGAACATGGGCCACGGGCTTATGGATATTCATTGTAATGATTTCTTCACTTTTTCCGTATATGTGAAAGTTTTCATAACAAAATGTTGGAAGCATTATAACTATTAACTAAGCCAAGAATTTTTGAGACATTTTGTGGGTTACCACTTTGTTCCAAAGTAGATATTTTGTAAAAGAAGAATCAAACATTCTTACACCACATGCCTCAAAACCTGGGAGAAAATCTAAACAGCTATTCTGTGTCCTGAGTGTATGTGGAAAGACAGAAACTACAAAGCTATAAATAAGGGGGTTCAAGAAAGAATATGTTATTTAAATACAGAAAAATTAAAGATTTATCTTCGGCGAAGAACATAGTAAAAAGGAAAGGTGACGACAGGGAGAAGACATTTGCCATATTAAAAACAATGGAGTAGCAATATCCAGATTATTAGGAATCCCTGACAATCAACAAAGAAGACAAAAATTTTAAGAGGAAAAGGAGCAAAGGAGAGGAGCAATTTGCAGAAAATGAAACCTAAAAGATGCCCAAGATTGTGAGAAATTAGAGACATGTAAATGAGAATCCGGGGATAGACTTGACTCCTTCTAAACTCCCAAGTATGGGAAGGAATGTGGGGATAGAACACAAGCCACCGCAGGTGGGGGTGTCGACTGGTCCAGACTTTCCAGAGAGCACGCCATAAGCAGCAATCCCACTCCAGATTTTAGATCTCAAAAAAGTCTTCCCAGCGGGAATGTGCACAAGGATGTTCCTCGGAGTTAAAACTATGAACCAGCCACACGTACCAGGATGGCACACTTGTTTTTGTTTTTGTGTTTTGTTTTGTTTTTTAGAGCGAGAGAGCACAGGGGGTGGGGGAGGCAGAGGGAGAGGGAAAGAGAGAGAATCTTCAGCAGACTCCATGTCCTGCGTAGAGCCCCACACACAGCTCAATCTCACGACCCTGAGATCATGACCTGAGCCAAAATTAAGAGTCCATCTCTTAACTGACTGAGCCACCCAAGTGCCCCCACACTTGTTTTTAAAATATTGAGATATACCCATATTGCTTGGTGAACCAAACCAGGTTTCTAGGAAGCTGCTCCAGTGCTAAGACTGGTGACTTTTGTGATTGGACAACGACTGTGATGCACCAGCTGTAAATATTTCAACACCAGACTGCTTACAGCATTATTAGTTGTGATGAGGAATTGGATGCAATCTAGGCATCTATCCTTTAAAGCGGGAATAGGTAAATATGGTGAAGAATCATGCAGTAATTAGAAACAATGGACTGTGTTCACTTAGCAACGCAGATGTGTGGATATAGCATAATTTATCCAATTAGTCTCCTGTAGATGGGGATTTATATTTTTTCCAATATTTTGCTGTGCAAATAATCTTGTACGTATGTCATTGTGATTTATAGAAATATATATATATATTTGAGATTTTATTTGAGAGAGAGAGAGAAAAATGCATGAGCAGGGGGAGGGGCAAAGATAGATGGAAAAGCAGACTCCCCACTGACCAGGGAGCCCAAATCACGGCTCAATCCCAGGACCCCAGGACCTCATGACCTGAACCGAAGGCAGAGACTTAACCAATTGAGCCACGCAGGAGCCCCTAGAAGTATATTTTAAGTGTAAATTTCTAGCAGGGGATTGCTGAAGCAAAGTGTAAATATGTATATAATATAGATTTGTTAGATACTTCAAAGTCCCGCCCAGTAGGGTTGTTCCATTTTGTACTCCCACCAACAATTTAAAAAGGCATGCCAGACTTGCAAAGAAGAGATCATTTCAGTTATCTAATAACTTCTCCAGGAAAGAAAGAAAGAGAGGAACGAATCTCCAACTCATTCTAAGAAGTAATATATGTCTTGATTATGGTAGTTTTTTTTTTTTTCAAGATTTTATTTATTTATTTGAGAGAGAGAATGAGAGAGAGAGAGAGCACATGAGAGGGGGGAGGGTCAGAGGGAGAAGCAGACTCCCCGCCGAGCAGGGAGCCCGATGCGGGACTCGATCCAGGGACTCCAGGATCATGACCTGAGCCGAAGGCAGTCGCCCAACCGACTGAGCCACCCAGGCGCCCGATTATGGTAGTTTTATAGGAAGTCTCTTGAAGTCTAATAGCATTGGCCCTTCACATTTCTTCTTTTTCGATGCTGTGTTGGCTACTCCAGGTCTTTGAGTAAGTCTCTGCTTTTGTAAACTAAACAAGTGTTTCTCAGGGTTTTTTTCTCCCCCTGAAGTAGGGCAGGAAGGCTAGAATAGCTGAAGTTGGGTGTTTCCCGCTCCCTCTTGAAAGGTTCCAGCTGGCTGGGGTTGGATCTACTCCTTCCCAGGGTCACTTAGGCTCTGATAAAGCCCCAGCTGGTTAGGCTCTGGTTAAATTCTCTCCTGAGGGCAGACCTTAAGAACACAGTTAAGAACAGAGGGCTCTGGAGTGTTTCAAGATGGTTCCTTTCCCTCTGTCCTGCTGAAAGCCTGGGGGAATTTTTTCCTCCAGTATTTACTGTGAAACCTGGTCAAGTTCATGAATGTGAAACTCTCAAATGTGTGGGGACCCTCCTATGACGGGGTTCCTCTGGAGTTTTTAACTCTAAGAGTTAATCCATGGAGAGCCTCCAGCAATTCATCTGTTGCAATTCTGGCCTTCTTAACCCGGCCCTGGCTTCCCCTGGTGTCCAAGGAGGTTTCAGCTTCTGAGTCTCTGTTCGGTAAGTTGTGATTCTCTGTATCGACTTGTGTCTCGCTCTAATTCTGCAGGCAGAATTAGATCTCATTTCTCTTACAGATCTAAGAGAAGAGTTGTTGATTTTTCAGTTTGTTTGACTTTTTAACTTGTGAGGATAGAGTAAAACTTCCAATCCCTTTACATAAGGAACGGAAACTGGAAGCTCATATTCGATTTTTTTGTATTTACATGTTTTATGAACTCTTAGTGAGTATTGTCTGTTTCACAATGATATTTTATTAACAGTGGTTGGTGTCTTTATTAGGAGAATCTTTGATAAAAAGGGAAGTCATCAGTGTGTTTGAGATGGATTAAAAATCAACATCTTCCCATTGCATTAATCTTCAACCTTTCAGCAACATTTTACCCAATTTGCCTTAGTAGTGAAAAAATGGGCCTTTCTGTATATTTAGGTTCCATTATCACTTTTTTTCTTACTACTCTGATTCAGTTCCTCGGTGGTTAAAAAGAGTTAGTCTAGAAGTCACCTACTTATAATCCCTCTGCCTTTCACGATTCTATAAAAGTTAAGAAATGGAAATTGTCTTTGCATTTGAAAATCAATCATATGGTGATGATTGATGATTAAAACCATACACAAATTAAATGCTTTCAGAACAATTTCCTTTCCTTCATCACGCCTTTTTACAGTCAAACCCCCAAAGAGTGTGGTCATACTGAACAGTAATTGTTCCTCTCCATCCCGCCAATCATGTTATAAAAGGTTTATTCTTTGGGAAATCTGATCCATTGCTTCCTACCAATTGTGACTGGGAACAGAGTCCAGTTATCTCTCCTTATTTAAAAAAAGAAAAATGTGATTTTGATTGGAATTCGTATGTCTCTACAGTGCAATTTCCAGAAGCAGAACTTGGTGTTCATCTTGGAGAATTTCATGGTTATGAAATGAAATAAATATTACATTTATTCTACTAGGTGAAGTTTCCAACAATGAGCTATTTCTAGAGCTTTGATCTAGAGCTTTGAATTCTTTATTAGAAGACATTCTATCAAATATCTTTTCCATCTCCCTGTGAATAAATAGCCCACAAGGATCATTCACTTACAAATAATTAGGGTTATGTGGATTGGCATACTTTCTACTCCATGAACCAGGTGGCTTGCATAGACCCCGTGAGAGAGATCCTGGAAGCGCAGGCACAGGGTGGCGGTCCCTGCTCTTTGTCTCCAGCAATGTCTGCATCCCTACCATTTTTACTACACTCTCATGAAAGGCCTGCTGAAGCCTGTTGCCACCAGCTT
This sequence comes from Neomonachus schauinslandi, assembly GCF_002201575.2. Classification (NCBI taxonomy): domain Eukaryota; kingdom Metazoa; phylum Chordata; class Mammalia; order Carnivora; family Phocidae; genus Neomonachus; species Neomonachus schauinslandi. The sequence continues at coordinate 71,717,881 of NC_058414.1, read as the reverse complement.
TAGCAAAGAGACCTTACTCACAGGGTACTGGGACAGCAAATTCGCTGTGGTTCAAGTCTGCAGATTTCTTGGTCTTAGAAAATCATACAGATTGTCTCCTGGCTGTCTGTTCTTTTCCCACTGGTATGCAAAACCTTAGTCCCTTGGCAATAAGAAGTAATGTTTTTGTGGAAATGTATTTCCAGAAATGTGTTCTTCCTCTTATTCTCTTTCAGTTATTCCCAAATACATTCAGGTTGAGGGCAGACGTCTGTGTATAGAACATAGCTTATTTTCAGCGTCATGGGGGCACAAAAGTGATTGGTACTTACTGTTTCTGTATTAATGTCTCTCCCACCAGGGACTAACTTTCGTCTTTCTCTCTCATGGTGCCTAGGCCTAGTCTCTGCCTCAGTGTTTTTGCCTCTAATCATCTTTCACAGAATAGTTTTCAGTTAAGAGAATCAGTGTGGAGTTGACTGACTTCTATTTAGAATCAATGATGTATTTGATTATAAAATACCAAATGGGGGGCACCTGGGTGGCTCAGTTGGTTAAGTGTCTGTGTTCAGCTCAGGTCATGATCCCGGAATCCCAGGTTCAAGCCCCGCATTGGGCTCCCTGCTCAGTGAGGAGTCTACTTCTCCCTCTACCCCTCACCCTGCTTGTTCTCTGTCTCTCTCAAATAAGTAAATAAAATCTTTTTTTTTTAAAAAAAAATACCAAACAGGGGCGCCTGGGTGGCTCAGTCATTAAGCGTCTGCCTTCAGCTCAGGTCATGATCCCAGGGTCCTGGGATCGAGCCCCTCATCGGGCTCCCTGCTCCGCGGGAAGCCTGCTTCTCCCTCTCCCACTCCCCCTGCTTGTGTTCCCTCTCTCTCTGTCAAATAAATAAATAAAATCTTAAAAAAAATAAGTAAAAAAATTTAAAAAATTTTAAAAATACCAAACAATGAATCATGGAACACTACATCAAAAACTAATGATGTACTGTATGGTGACTAACATAACATAATAAAATAAAATAAAATAATACCAAAATGGGTTCTGTGTTTTCCTGCAACTACATTCTCTCACAGAATGCTCATCTTTTCTCATAACCTCAATTATCATCTCTATAGAAGTATATGTCCTCCCTCCTGGACTCTGCATCTCTCTTCACTTGTTTTCTCTCCTGAGAAATCTCTAGTTGAATTTATTCTGTTATACTGAGCTCCTCTTGGAGTCGCCATAAACTGAACATCTGCAAACCCTAAGTTGTCGTTTCTCCTACCCACTTCACACTGTCCTCACTCTACCACCTCTATCAATTACACCATCATTTTTTTATCACAACTGTCCTAATGATATCATTAAGTTTTGTCTGTTCTTCCATTCAACTGTCTCTCTTAGCTAGCTGTTATTTCTTCCCACTAACAGGACTATAATTTAAGCTTTCTCTATCTCATTTGGAGTATTTTATAGCTTTCCCATTGGACTCCAAGCCCCCATTCTTCTGGGCTCTGAGTCCACGTAGACAAGAGCAGAAGAGGCAGGGGATGGAGTCAGGTCAGGCAGGCAGGTTCAGAGGCCTGGCATTCAGGTTCCGACTTCAGGAAAAGCACTAGTGAGCAGACTTGAATGATCATATGGTAACACCATTTGCAATGTTCTCAATTCTTTATCATCTGGTTAGTATAGCCATTCCTAGCTACTAGTTATAGTCTAAATAATAAAGTTAAGTTTTTCAAGATAGTCCTATTCCTGGTTGAGAAAAGGACAGGGATGCAAGAATTAAATCATATTATTACCAGTTCTTTATTGCCTACTGCATTAAGTCCAAACATTTTTGCCATCGACTTAGGGATCTGGATAATTTATTTCATCTAACATGTCTGAATCTGTTGAAACTTTCCAAAATTTCCAAAATTCAGTCTCCTTAATATCCCACATGATAGTCCAATTTCCATCTTTGTATTCATTTATACTTCTTTTCCCAGAATGCCCTGGAAGTTTTCTCCACCTGAATATACTCTTTAATGCTCAATTTAGAGTCTTTTGTAATGAAACTTTCTTCAATTGTGTCCAATATTCACTTTCATTTTTATATGTAGCCCTCGATTAGTTTGTATTACATATTGAATACTGTTGTTATTCATTCAGCCACTCCCTGGATATTGACTGAGAATATTGTACGAGATTGATTCTGTATAATCAAAGATATAATCCTGGTTCTCAAGGAGCTAACTACCTCTTTGATGAGGAGAGGTATGTTAAACCAAAAGAACATAATGAAGCCAGTTGTACTTCTAGGTGTCATAAAACCATTTATAGAAATACTTACCCATTAACTGAATAGTAAAGAGTGAGAAATATTTACCCGCTAACTGAATAGTAAAGAGCGGGCACCATCTTTCCAGGTGCATGAGAGAAGTAAAGAGCACTCCAGCAAGAGTAAAACTATTTCTGCGCATGCTATAGCTCCCTACCTTCAATTATTAATTTTCTAAATGACTAACAGTAAACAAGAGAGAACTGAGCACACAGATGGTACTCTCTGAGTACTTTTTATTTCCAGTGAATAAACTACCTGGCCTCCCACAGAAAATGACCACACAGAGAGGGGAATGTACGACTGTTTTGGACTGAACTGGCCAATAAATAAACTGATCGGCTACATTCATCAAATTAAAAATAGATACAGCCAAGAGAAACTTGCTGGTCATCTGCAAGTAACAGTAAAAAGTTGTAGGACGATGGTAATGAGGAAAGGATGTTTGTGGAGTATATTTTCAGTAGTGAGCAAGTATAACTTGGAATAACTTAGCATTATTTTGTATCTCTTATTTATTATCCCAGGAAAATTATCAACTACGCAAGTAATGGAAGTCTCCAGTTATGCGTAACAATAAGGAGAAACTATTTATTGAATTTTAGGGTGTGCCTGGGCAGTCTGCACAGCCTAGAGAGGGTGCTTTCTCTGAGAATAGGAAGCAGAAGGGCTGGACTCCTCACTCACCAATTGCCGTGTCTGAGGGCTCACGTACAGGGGTGTGGGGTCTGGAAGGCAATGTTTTTAATACAGCAATTCCTGTGATTGTTAGCACTTCAGTAAAGCTACTAGAACCACAAAATACTGTCTGTCATTGAATTTCTCATAGAAAATGGAGAAGAGGCTGAGGTGCAATTTCTTTGTTTGCTCTGAGGTAAAATCTAGCCAGCACCCTTGGGTGCAGAAACCTGTGGCCAGAGAGAGGCACTGGAAATAAGATCTGGGTCACTCACAGAAACTGTGGGAGGGGTATGAACTAGCATAGCTCTAAGGGTGGAAGTGGGGACTGTATTTCCAGATCTCCAGAACTGGGAGGATGCAGCCAACACTGTGGTTATTTATAATCAGATTTAATGATTATTGAGGCAACAGTGAAAATGAGAAACATTTTTGCTTGGTATTCCTGTCTATATTTCTGTCTAAGATTCAACATACTGTTGAATTCTATATTTAAGCCAGTGCTTGCTGCTATTTCTATTATTGCTAAGAGGCCAAACATTTTAGTGATGAGTTTTAGAAGACCTCAGAATTACTTGGGAATATTTCAGGAAGTCTGTCTAATGAATATTTCAGAGAATAGATTTCAAAAATATACTACAAAAATGTGTTTATATGTTTGGGAGGAATATTTAAAGCTCTTAAATGAAAGTAGAGTGAACATTCAGAGAACATTTCCCTTCATTAACTTGGGGCTAGAGAGGTGGGGCATAGGCCACTATGCCCCACAGGAAAAACTCTGAATAGTGATCTAGATTATGAATATAAACATTAATTTTTTTAAAGCCCATTATCTCCTTATATCTCAAGATTTCAAAAAAGGCTATTATGAAGAGAGACAGAGACAAGAGAGAGACAGAGAGAAAAAGCAAGCAAGCGCACTTGAACTAAATAAGCTTCTACAAGATGATATAACTATGTCTTTAAAAGGGGGTATTTGTTATAAAATAAAAATTAAGGTGCTAACCATGAGAGACGATGGACTCTGAAAAACAAACTGAGGGTTCTAGAGGGGAGGGGGGTGGGAGGATGGGTTAGCCTGGTGATGGGTATTAAATAGGGCACATTCTGCATGGAGCACTGGGTGTTATGCACAAACAATGAATCATGGAACACTTCATCTAAAACTAATGATGTAATGTATGGGGATTCACATAAGAATAAAAAAAAATTAAAACTCAAAAAAAAAAAAAAAGAAAGAAAAAAAAAATTAAGGTGCTACAGTTTCAAAAATGCAAAACGCTATTTCACCATGTTACCTCATTTAAATTCTCATGGATCCATCAAAAAATAAGCTGAAGGCACTAGTGGTTTATAATGTGTACTCCAAACAAGTAATTCTCCCACAGCAGACATAAGCTCATTGGGAATCTGGAAACCAGTAGAAGCTTCCACTCACCTTCCTTTCTGGGGAATCCATTCTCTATGGAGCCTGAAGGAAATTTTCTGTGTTGTATTTGATTTTTCTATAACACTATTTAATTTTTAAACATTCAGAATAACTCATTATGTAACTGTTGGTCCATCATCAAAACAATTTTATGGATGAGAAAATAAAATCTTCATATTAAACCTATATTCTAGTGGAAAAATGTGAAAACTGAAAGTACAGATGCATAATGTCAAACAGTGAGCAGTGCTACGAAGAAGAAAATAAAGCAGTGTAAGTGGATGCAGATAATGGAGGTAATCCTACTTCAGAGAGAGTTCTCAGAAATAACCTCTCTGAGGAAGTGACACTTGAGCAGACATTTGATGAAGTGTGGGGACATTTGATGAAGTGTGGGGGTTATCCAAAGAAAGAACAGTGAAAGCTGAGGGAATAGCAAGTGCAAAGGCACTGAGATGGAAGTGACCTTGCTTTGTTCAGTGAACAGCAGGGAGATCTGTATGGTTATAGCATACAGAATAAGCAAAAAAACATCATGATAGGGAATTTGGTTGAGGACCTCGCCATAAAGATAGAAGTATATGTGGTCCAGTAAGCCAAGACAAGAACCTTTCATTTTACTCAAAGTATAAGGGAAATAAATTGGAGAGTTGAAAATGCAGAACATGATATAATCTGATTTACATTTTAGTAAGATACTGCTGATAGCAATGTGGAAGACATGACTGTGGAGCATGAAGAAGGGAAGTGATGAGAACAATTAGGGAGCTATGGAAACGATGCAAATAAGACAGTGGCTTAAATTGAGAAAGTAGTTGTGAAGTTGGTGAGGAAAGAGGTTTCAGATATATATCTGAAGGATGATAGTACCAGCAGGTCAGTGCTGGGATTACTAATATATTAATTCGTAAAAATGAATAAATACATACATACATACAAATCAGGATTTCCACTGATCAAATTTATCTTCCTGCATTATGCAACTAGAGGATAGGCAAAATGAATAAAAGACTGTTTTTCAAACTTTGGGCAATCGGCAGTTCATGAATGTGATCCCTGAATGAAGGAAAAAAAATAAGGTGAGCCCTCAGTTCACGGAGGCAGTTTCCAGGCAGCCTCTCAGCAAGAGGAACCCCACAGAGTTTCCAGATGTGTCATGGTATTGAGAAATCAGAGTTTGAAGATCTGGGAAGACAAAAAAGCTAAAATTTCCAGAAGAGACTATTGTAGAGGAGGGGGATACACAGACAGAGAACTCTGGATTTTACACAGGGACACTCTATAGCTTTTTGCTTTGTGCTTCACTACAAATGTGTCAGGGAAACTACCTGAGGCTGAGGAGAGAATCTGTGGAAAGGAACTTGCCGAATAATTTCAGGGGCTGCCGCAGTGTTCAGAGCAGTTCACATTCCTACCAACCCGCCTGGAGAGACACTGTAAGATATCAGCTAAAATCCTCAGAAGGGTATCTCCTTAGCACAGAGCTGAATTAGCCCAAGACTACAGACAGCACTAGACCTATCCTAATAAAACTTTAAGGCAAGCCTTAATAGCATCCACCTGATTCCAAGGAATTTAATTCTATGCCAGAACAAAATTCAATTCTATTTAAGGGCATGTAACAAGATAAAATTCATGATATCCAACAAAAACAAAACTCCACAAATTACTAGGTATGCAAAGAAGCAGACAATATCATAACCAGGTGAAAAAAATCAGTAAAAACTAGTACAGATATAAGAGGGAGAGTGGAAAGTGCAAAAAAAAGAAGGTTGAAGGAGCTCCTATAAACATGCTCCATTTGTTCAGCTAGGTAAAGAAAAACATGCATGATGAGAGAAATGAAATACAAACAGACAAAAAGAACATCTCGAGATTTTTTAAGTGCAATATTTGAAATGAAAAACACACTGGATGGCACTAGCAGTGTATGAGACACTGCTGAAGAGAAAACAAATAAATTTGCAGACATTAAAATACAAATAATTCAAAATGAAAGAAGAATTACTGAAAAATATGAACAGAGCACCAGTGTTCTACCAAACGACATCAACATCTATCATGTTTGTAATTAGAGTTCCACAAGGAGAAAGAAGTGAAGGCAGAAAGATATCTGAAAAAATAATGGATAAACATTTTCTAAATGTGATGAAAACTAAACAGATCAAAAAACACAACAAATACCAAGCAGAATAAGCATGAATAAAACCATGACAAAATGCACTAAAGTCAAATTGCTAAAACCAAGTGAAAAATCTTAAAAGCAACCAGAGAATAAAGATGCATATATTGAGAGGAAAAAAAAAAATTAAAAATCACAGCTGACTTTTTGCCTGGAACTATGCAATACAGGGGACAATGAACAGACATTTTTAAAGATTCAGTGGAAAAAATAAAAACTGTCAACCAAGAATTCTTAGGCCAGTAAAAGTATCACCCAGAAATTAAGACAAAATAAAAACTTTTTCAGGCCAAGAGAGAATTAATCACATACAGATGTGTATTATAAGAAAGTTCTGGCACCTCTTCAGAGAGGAAGAATATGGTACCAGAGGGAAATTTCAATCTGTACAAAGATGAAGAGCACCAGAAATGGTAAATACATGACCAAATAAACCATTTTTTCATTTATAATTTTGTTAAAAGATGATTATTTAAAGCAAAAATGCTATCAATGTGTTGTGGGTTTTATAACCTTTGTTTAAACAACATGGATAAATCTCAAAAGAATTGAACTACATGAAAGAGCCAGAAACAATAGACTACCTACTGCATGATTCCATTTATATTAAATACTAGAAGATGTAGAGTGAGTGAAGAAAACAGATCAGTGGTGGCCAGAGGTGAACATTGGATAGAGGACTGACTGCAAAGGAATGGAAGGGGAACTGATGGATGATGGAAATGGTTTTTTTGTTAAGAATTTAGTAGTGGTTAATCACTAGTCACAGATTGAATCGTACACTTAAAATTGGTGAATAAATATCATTGTATGTAGAGTACCCCTCTAAAAGCTGATTTTAAAAGAATTAAAAAAAAAAAACCCACAAGAGTATCAGTCAAAAACGAACATCATTAGTCAAGTAACAGTTTTACATTTAAAAAAATAGTTGACAACTTTTATTTTGACTGAGTATTTTTGATTGGCGCCTGGTTTTTGGATTGGTTTGACTGTTTTTCAGTCATACTATTCAAACATTTGTGGACATGGACATGACCTTCATTCAGAATGATCTTAATTTATGCTTGCAGTTGATAAGCCATGAATGGACTATAAATGAAGAATATAATTTTTAAAAATCTGGTAGAAGGCACTAAAGCTAATGTAAGAAGCTGGTTTCTATCTGTTCTTACGTCATTCTTAACCAGTTTCTAAGGATAGTAACAGTCCTGCTAGAGTCTGTGATGCCAACATATTCTTAATTTCTTAGGATGCGGGTCTTATGTTTCACCATACCCACAAAAGTTGTAACTATGTGATGCATTTATGTTTCCCCACAGTTGTTATAGGGAACCAAACTTAGTGAATTTAGTCCTCACTCAGCAAAGAATATTTACCATGCTCCAAAAAGAACTGAATACCATTGTTTCATGCAAGAGGAGAAAAAAAGATCCAAGTGGCTATTTTTCATTGTGCATATAAAAATATAGATATTGTCAGAATTATGCTCACTTGTACCTGTCATGATATAAAGACGAACTTAATGAGATTTCAGTCAGAGAATTTGAAGTGAAGTAAAAAATTGCACAAGTTATTTTCTTTTTAATTACACTAGCTGCATTCTTAAACATATTTACAAAATATTTCCTTTATTTCTCAGTGTAACAAATATCCTCACTGTTTTATTTTTTCAAAATAGCTCATCAGTTGAGAAGTTGATTTAGATAGAAAATCTACTTTAAAATAACCACATGAAATCTTACCCAAAAAATCCAAATATTAATGAAAATTCCCCAAATCACAAAATCTAAATTATATAGTTCTTATTTTAAAGTTGAACTTCACCACTTCTCAGAGAAAACAGATGGAAAAATATCTAAATCTAAACAATTGTATACATTTTTCTGCCAAACCATTACTTATATATGTGAAAGTTTTCACTAATATTCTTATCCAAAAATTTTCTTGGCTTAAAAAATCTCATAATAGCAGAAATTTAAGGACTTGATAGCTAAATTTGCACTAGGGCAAAATAAAAGAAAGTCTGCTTTCTAAAAAAAAAAAATATTTGAATAAATGTCATTAGTTGTAAATGTCATTTATCATGTTACTTAACAATTTTAAATACTTATGTATATTTTCATTTAATTTTACATACATTTGTGTTAACAGAAAGCCTCAGTAACAATAAAATACTGGGACACAGTATAATATCCCAGAATTATGTCAAAACCAACTTGCAATTTATTTTTTGGATATTGACCTAGTAACCAAAGATTCTCAAGGAGAAATAAGACATCTAGACAACACTCGTATTGGCCTAGAATATTCGTGACAATTCTTAGCCTTGCTGTAAGACCGTTTCATAAGAGATTTTGTCATAAAGCATCATAAAACAGTTAAAAGATGAATTTTTATAGAAAATATTGTTATCTTTCAAATAATAGTAAAAAACGAAAACGTTGTGTTGAAGGAGATCTGTTTCCACCTCCGGGGGCAGGGGGAATTCCCACTGTTTGGAAGATAGTAAATACCTTCAAGGTGTCTGCCTGTAGTCCCAGAAGGTCAACTCATTCCATGGTTTTTAGGTGTTGGTGTTGCCAAGAAAGGCAACTCACACAAAATTGAATGGAACAACATTTACTCACATAAAGAGACAAAGCAACGCAAGTTTAGTGATTGTTGGTAGTGAGCATCAGTCCTCCATGGCTAGTGGACCTCACTCTGAAATCCCCAAGCCTGGAGATGGTCTACACATAGGCCTCCTGTCCTACTTTCCCTCTGGGAACAGATATAGCAGTGAGGTTGACTGTGTATCCTATGGCAGGCATGTGTCATCAGAAGAGAGAAGTACATATCAAGTCTGTACCAGGGGAAGATATTCTCAAAGAAATATGCCCATCACAGGCTGTGAGGGCTCCTTATTACTTTGAAAAGGGAACATTCTGGACCCAAGGCACATTCTTACCTCGCCATGTAGGAGTCAAAAGACTGCATACATGGGACTGCCTTTCCCAGGAGTAAGTTTGTCCAAACAATGGAATAGGGGTCAGCAAACTACTGCTCTCAGGCCCTGACCCACACACAGCAGGCCTTTGTCGATGAACTTGTATTGGAATAGAGTCCTAGCCATTCATTTCCATATAATCTATGTCTGTTTTCATGTACAGTGTAGAGCTATGCAGTTACAACAGAGATCTCCTGGTCAGCATCACAACAGAGATTGTTGGGCCCTTTACAAAAAGGTTTGCTGACTCCCATGGTAGAATACTCCCAACTATGTAAGAATGTGATTTATGCATATAATTTTGCTGGTTAGATATAAAAGCAGTTGAGATATATTTGCCAACAAATATTCTTTTGATGTAAATCTGATTGCAAGAAAGCAAAGCAGAAGTTTATTGAATCCCCAAGAAATAAAGTAATTGCAGAATGTGCTCCATGGAGATCTTTAAAAATCTAGCAGAAAAGTCTCTTCTCTTTTAGCTGAAGGCAGGAGACTGTACTAGCTGGTTTCTTAAAGTCCCTTCCAGTCTTGAGTCAAGTGATTCTCAGCACGGACGAGGAGTTTTGCTTTTAGACCAGTCAGATACATTTCTGCTAACACCAGAAAATGCTTCTAAATGTACAACAACTGATATTCTTAAAAGTAAACACTGTGTCTTTTCTTCTGGAAGATACTATTGTTCAAATAATGACACTTCCTCTGACATTGACAGTGGCGAGTGGAGTAGAATGTCAGACTAAGATGAGAGACTATGTTCTAGTGAAAATTTGGATCAAGAATCCCCAGACACCACATCAGCGTTTAACAAGCCAGACTTACCTGCCATTCCAGCGTATGCTAAAGGACAGGCATAGAATCAATGAAACAATCACTAAACACTGTAAGTTTTTTCTTTTTGTTTTTAATACCAATAGCCAAAAAACACAAAACAAAACAAAACAAAAAAACTACACCCTGGTTCTTACTAATGGTAGCTCATAAACAAAAGGAAAAGCAGACCAAGACCTAAGAAACAGAAGAAAATATATATCATATCATGAAACTGGAAGAAAAAATTCTTCCCGAAATGTTTTCAGGATCATAGTCTACTTTTCCCCCTCATTTTTAATTCCTTTTGTGACATTCAAGTCCTAGAAAATGTTGTTGAAAGCAATTATATTTCTAAAGTAAGTTTTCCCAAACTCCCACAGCTTAACTTTTCAGCTTAAAATATCATGTTTTAAAAGGTGTTGGCATTAAGTTTTACCTAACAAATAGCTAGGTCTTAGAAAAGAAGAACGATCTGACAATTTAAAAAGAAAAAAGTGTGTGTGTGTGTGTGTGTGTTTTGCTTTAAATCATTGACTTATTTGAACAAGTTTTTAAAAACTATGAGAATTACAGACTTCATTTTTCACATCAGATAATGAAAGGACACTAGATAAATCTTACTCTTTTGAAACTATTCATTTGAACAGGAAACCTAAGCCAGCTTTCTGTGCATCCATTTTTGCTTTTCTCTGATTTTTTTTAATTGAAGAGTAATTGACACACAGTATTACATTAGTTTCAGGTGTAGAGTGTAGTGATTTCAGTATCTCTATATAGTACACTGTGCTCCCCACAGTGTAGCTCCCATCTGTCACTGTACAACACTATTACAGTATCACTGTTGGTTTTGCTATTCTAATTGTTAAATGCAGCCTTACTTTCACTGCAGTTATAAGAATTGGAAATTCTTAAAAACAAACTTTGGAAATAAAACTGCAAAAAAAATTTTTTTTTCTTAAAATATCTTTTCTAGCTTTGATGTATCTGGAACCAGGGGCTCTCCTGCCATAAGTAATGAAAAAATAAATATTAAACACTATTATCAGAAATTGGGCTGTACAGGGCTGTTAACTATGAAAGAAGGAGATAAATGAGGTGTTCTCTATGAATACTCTTTCTCCATGGAGTCATTTTCTAGATCAGGATGTAGAAAAGGAAATTCCAAATGGAGCGATCTTCCTATGTCAAAGGGACAGAGATTGGAATCTTCCTAATTGGAAGGGACAGGGATTTAAATTTGGAGAGTCTGAAGTGATTAGGATTTGTGGAATGCAATTATTGAAGAACAGAAAGGAGACCCCACAAATCTGTGGAGGGGTCTTTTTGAGTCTTCATCCAAATATTAAAGTATTCACAAGTGCCGAGAGTACCCAAGACCAGGCAGGGGGAGAGAACAGCTGAGTGTGCTAAAACCACACAATTTTCAGAATATAGACTGGAGTTACTCAGGTTCTTATCAGGCAATACGAAGATGTTCTTGAACACTCATAGAATTTAATAAAGTACCATAAAAAGATGTTTTAATAGTAAACAAACCCTAGAGTAAAGGTCTCTACCCATTTTATAAAGCTTAAACACAAAAATGACCAAGCTGAGGTGTGCCTGGGTGGCTCAGTCGGTTAAGCAGCTGCCTTTGGCTCAGGTCATGATCCCAGGGTCCTGGGATCGAGCCCCACATTGGGCTCCCTGCTCAGCGGGAAGCCTGCTTCTCCCTCTCCCACTCCCCCTGCTTGTGTTCCCTCTCTCACTGTGTCTCTCTCTGTCAAATAAATAAATAAAATCTTTAAAAAAAAAATGACCAAGCCGATATGCAGGCAACTTAAATGCTTGCCAGAACAATATTCAACAAAATTCAGGTATTCAACAGCATAGCATCCACAATATATAGTATCTAATCCAAAACTACTTGATAGTAGAACAAGGAGAAATATGCTGTGCAAAGATTGCCTTTTTAACAAATGATGCTGGAACAACTGAACATCCACATGCAAAAAAAAAAAAAAATCCGGAGAGAGAGCTTAGATCCTCCACAAAAATTACTCAAAATTAATCACAGACCTAAATATAAAATGGAAAACTATAAAACTCCTAGTAGATAACATGAGAGAAAACCTTGGGTTTGGCAGTGACTTTTAGATACAACACCAAAGTCATGTCCCATGAAAAAAAATCATTGATAAGCTGGACTTCATTAAAATGAAAGAAACTTCCCTTCCGTGAATGGCAATGTCAAGAGAGTGAGAAGACAAGCCACAGACAGGGAGAAAATATATGCAAAAGACACATCTGATTAAGGACTGTTACCCAAAATATACAAAGAACTCTTAAAACTCAAGAATAAGAAAATAAACAACTTGATTTAAAAATGACATAAAAACCCTACAAACACAAGCTTCACATCAGATGTCCTCAGAAAAATGCAAATTATAATGAAATATTGAGGTACCTGGGTGGCTCAGTAGGTTAAGCATCTGACTCTTGATTTCAGCTCAGGTCATGATCTCAGGGTTGGGAGATCGAGCCTGCACCAGGCTCCATGCTAGGTGTGGAGCCTGCTTAAGATTCCCTCTCCCTCTCCCTCTGCCCCTCCCACCACCCCCCTCCCCGCTTGCTCTCTAAATAAATAAATAAATCTTAAAACTAAATAAAGTGAAATACTGCTACACACCTATTAGAATGGCCAAAATCTGAAACAGTAACAACATAAGTACTGACAAAGGTGTGGAACAACAAGAACTCTGATTCATTTCTGGTGGGAATGCAAATAGTATGGCTACTTTGGAAGCCGTCTGGCAATTTTTTATAAAATGCATTCTTGCGATCCTTCTGTTGTGCTCTTTGGTATTTACCTAAAGGGCTTAAAAATTATGTTAACACAAAAACCTGCACACAGGTGTTAATAGCAGCTTTATTCTTAATTGCCAAAACTTGGAAGCAATCAGGATGTCCTTCAGTAGGTGATGGTTGAACTGTAGTACACTGAGATCATGGAATATTATTCAGTGCTAAAAAGAAATAAGCTATTAAGCCATGAAAAAAGCATGGAGGATCCTTAAATGCATACTATTAATTCTGATAAAGCAATCTGAAAAGGTGATCTTCTATATGATTCTATGTATATGAGATTCTGGAAATGGCAAAAACTATGAAGACATAAAAATACGAGTGATTGCCACGGTTAGGGAGGAAGGATGAATAGGTTGAGTGCAATAGATTTTTAAAGCTGTGAACCTACTTTATATGATACTCTTATGGTGGATACACATTATACATTTGTCTAAACACAAGGAATGTATGACACCAAGAATAAACCTTACTATAAACTATGGGTGTTGGGAAGCAATGATTTATTAATATAGGTTCATCAATTGTAACAAATGTACTGCTCTGTTGGGAAATGTTGGTAATTGGAAAAGCTACTCATGAGTGGGTGCAGAGTGTATATGGGAAATCTTTTCTGCTGTGCACATGAAACTGCTCAAAAAGATAGTCTGTTTAAAAAAAAACTTCTGGAAAACAAAAAGAATGGTCAAACAATTTCCAAATTTGATGAAAATTAGAACCACAGAGAGCCTAAAACTCCACTGATTCCCCAGATGGAAGAACATAAAACCAAGTTGCTGAAAGTTAATGATATAGATAAAAGTCTTTAAAAAACAAAGAAAATGACATAATATTTGCAGATAAAGAAAAACTAAGAGCTGGCTTCTCATCAGAAGCAATGCAAAACCAGGTATGATGTAAATAACATCTCTAAAGTGCTAAAAAACAAAAATAAATGTGAATCTAAAGTTCTATCTACAATGAAAATATCCATAAAAAATGCTAATAAAATGAAGACACTTTCATACAAACAAAATGAATATACCCCTAACAAAGTTGTGCTATAAAACATATTAGGAGGAATTTCTTGAGGCTGAAGGAAAATTCTACCAAATGGAAATTCAAATGTACGTTATTGGAAGAGCACGAACATTTTAAACATGAGTAAATTAAAAATATATTTTATCACTTTTAAGTCTTTTTATAAAATCACAACTAGGAAGGAAAAGTAAATTAAAACTCAAATGAGTAAAAGAAAGAAAACAATAAAGATAAGAGCAGAGGTAATGAAAGAAAAAAATTGAAAAACAGAAAAGAATGCAATCTAAAGCTTGTTTCTTAAAGTCATGACCAGACTTATTGTGAAGATCATTTCAGAATGTATACCAATATCAAATCACTATGATGGACACCTGAAATTAATAAGATATTGTATGTAATTATACTTCAATAACAAAAAAAATCAATAGTATTGATAAACATCTCGCTAGAATGGTTAATATGAAAGGAAATGACCACACACCAATTACCAATATCAAGAAATAACTTGAGTTCCAGATATTTAAAGGACAAATAGGGAATACTGCCAACAATTTATAAGAAATGAACAAATCCCTTGAAAAACAAAAATTATCAAAACTGAAATGAAATTACACTGCTTAGGAAAATCTGAATTGCCTTATATCCATTAAAGATGATAAAGTTGTAATTAAAACCTTCCAAAATGTAAGTTCTAGACCCACGTAGGTTCATGGGTGAATTTTATAAAAAAAAAATTTAGGAATAACTAATATAAATCTTCCATAACTGTTTCAGGATATAGAAATAGAGGAAATGTGTCCTAATTATTTTTCTGAGGCCACTATTATTCTGATATCAAAATGATACAAAGAACTTATAGGAAAAGACAATCACGGAGTAATAATCAACATAGGTACATACCTCCTCAAATACTCAGCAAAAGTTTCAAGCAAATCATCTCTGCAATCCATATAAATAAAAATGCATATACTAAAAAAAAAAAGTAATCCATATAATCATCTCATGAGATTCAGGAAAAAAATAACAAAATGCAACACCCATTTATTACAAAATTCTCAACAAACCAGGAATAAAAAGAAACATTGTGAAATTTTGAAGGAGAGCTTTAAAAAAAACTACAGCTAACATTAGAATTAATAGTGGTAAACTAAATACCTTTTCTCTAAGTATTTGAACAAGGGAAGGATGATTACTTCCATCCAGTGCTTCCATTCAGTAATGTACTGCAGGTCTTAGTGAAATAAGAAAGGAAAATGAGGGATGCCTGGGTGGCTCAGTCAGTTAAGTGTCTGCCTTCAGCTCAGGTCATGGTCCTGGGGTTCTAGGATCAAGTCCCGCATGGGGCTCCTTGGGAGGCCCGCTTCTCCCTCTGCCTGCCACTCGCCCTGTTTGTGCGCTCTCTCTCTCTGACAAATAAATAAGATCTTTTTAAAAAATCTTTGGAAAAAAAAAGGAATATGAAAGAAAAATAAGTTGTAAAGAAAGAACTAAACAATCTTTATTCCCAGAAGACATGATCATGTATGTAAAAAAAAGTACATAGAAGCTACTGGAAATAGTAAAGGAGTTTAGTAAGGATATAATAGAAGAACATATATGTAAATCAATTCTATTTCTACAAATGCAGCATGAACCATTAGAAAGAAAAATGAAAATAAGAGCATGAAAACCAAGATTTGTCCCTAAGAATAAATTTTTTAAAATATGTGCAATTATCCCCCGAATCGTCTACAGATTCCATGTGATCTCAATGAAAATACCAGGAGATTATTTGTGCATATTGACAATCCAATTTTAAAGTTTAAAAAGAAAAGCAAAAATCCACACCCATTGGAAAGACTAAAATTAAAATATCTGGCCAAAGCCAGGAGCTGGAGGATATGGAGCAATGGGAACTCTCCTGCATCACTGGCAAGAATGTAAAATGGTACCTTAGGGAATTGGTTGGTAGTTTCTTAATAAAGTCAAACAGAAGTTCATATGACTCAGCAGTTCCACTCCATTTATTTACACCAGAGGAATGAAAACCTATTTCCACCCCAAAACTTGTATGCCTACATTCATAGAAGCTTTACTTATAGTCCAAAAGTAGGAACATCTCAAGTTCTGAAATAAATGGATAAGCATGATGGGATATTCTTTCAATGGAATTCTCCCCGACCAAAAATATGCTGAATTAATGAATCCAGACACAAAAGATCTATACTGGATAAACCTATTTATGGGAAATTCTATACTGAACTGATTTAATCTATAATGACAAAAAAAAAAATTGATCACTAATTGCCTGAACTTAGGAGTGGTAGACCAGAATTGACTTCAGAGGGGCACGAGATGTTTTTCTGTTCTGTTTTGTTTTGTTTTAGTGAAGGAACAGTTCTGAATCCAAGGATATACATTTGTCTAAACTCACTGAATTAGATTGTCCCATTTATTGTAAGTAAATTATACCTGAAATTTTTAATTGAAAAAGTAAAAAGAAAAAACAGTGATTTCAGGTTGGAGGTATTCTTAATACTGACTGCCTCCCATTCACCTCAGCCCTAGATTTTACTGACCTGTGCCCAGAGGACCTGGGTTTTAATTTAGGTTCCACAGTTAATTAGCTCTGTGATCTCAGCTAAGTCACTTGCTTCTCTTAGCTTCTTCCTTGGTAAACGAGAGAACTGGATTAGACAATCCTAAAGGTCCACCAAACTCCGAAAATTTGGAGTGAAGAAATATATAATTGAAGCCATAATAGGGTCATTAAAATGTTTTCCTTAGTCCATTTTACACTTGGCTTAATAAAAGATAATAATTATATATTTATATGACTGATAATTTAATGTTGAAATATTTTTCCAACACTGAATAATATTACCTACAAGGACAGAGGTTAATCTAGATATGACATAGGATTCTAGTGGCTTAAACAAGAGAAATAAATACTATACTCTTTCTTTGGGATTGTTCAGAAGGGATCTCAGAGTCAGGTAAAAAGTTTACTTTTTCTGATTTTTAGTCACCAATACTATTACTAGATAAAAAGGTGATTATTAAATATCCAATTCTTCTAAGAATGCAGAAAAGTATTGAAAAGCAGAAAAGATTCCCTGACTTGGATATTGCATTGAAATGTGATCTATTTATATGATAACAAATGCAATTCACCCCCGACTTTCCAGCAGTCCCAATAAAATTACTCTTTGTTTACTGAGATATAATTGACATATCACTATATTAGTTTCAGATGTACAACATAATGATTTGATATTTGTATATATTGCAAGATGATCTCCAAAATAAATCTAGTTAACATCTGTCACCATACATAATTATAAACGTTTTTTTCTTGCGCTAAGAACTTTTAAGATCTACTGTCTTAGCAGCTCTCAAATATACAATACTGTATTATTAACTACAGTCACTGTGATGTACATTATATCTCTGGATTTACCTATTTTATAAATGGAAGTTTGTAACTTTTAATCACCTTCACCCATTTTACCCATCTTTTGACAATAGGTATTCGTGTTTCTCTGTCTTATTTCACTAAGCATAATGCCCTCAAGTTCCATCCATGTTGCAAATAGCAAAATTTCCTTCTTGTTTATGGCTGAAGTGTGTGTGTGTGTGTGTGTGTGTGTGTATGTGTGTGATATTTTTTTTTTACCCATTCATCCATTGATAGACCCTTAGGTTGTTTCCATATCTTGACTACTGTAAATAATACTGTAGTGAACATGGGGCATGGATATCTTTTCAAGTTAGTGTTTTTATTTTCTTTGGATAAATACCCAAAAATGGAATTTCTGGGCCATATCTATTTTTAATTTCTTGAGCCACCTCCATGCTGTTTTCCATAGTGGCTCGTTTCAATGTACATTCCCACCTGCAGTGCACAAAAGTTCCCCTTACTCCACATCCTAGCCAGCATTTATTTCTTGCCTTTTGATAGTAGCCATTTTACCAGATGTAAGGTGATATCTTATTGTGGTTTTGATTTGCACTTCCCTGATGATTAGTGATGTTGAGCATCTTGTCATTGACCTATTGGCCATCTGTATGTCTTCTTTGGAAAAATAGCTATTCAGTTCCTCTGACCATTTTTTAATCAGATTATTTATTTATTTATTTTGCTATTAGGTTGTATGAGTTCTTCATATATTTTATTCATATATTTTAGATACTAATCTCTTCTCAGATACATGATTTGCAAATATTCTCTCCCACTTGGTAGGTTGCTTTTTTAGTTTGTTGGTCTCCTTTGCTGTACAGAAGCTTTTTAGTTTGATTTAGTCCCACTTGTTTATTATTGCTTTTGATGCTTTTGATTTTGATGTCACATCCAAAAAATCATCACCAAGACTGATGTCCAGGAGACCAACTATGTTTTCTTCCAGTAGTTTTATGGTTCCAGGTCTTACATTCAAATTCTTCCTCCATTTTGAGTTAATTTTTGTGGATACTATAAGATGTCAGGCCAATTTTATCATTTTGCACGTGGCTGTTGAGGTTTCCCAGCACAATTTATTGAGGAGACTGTCCTTCTTGGCTCTTTTTTTTTCTTTTTTTGTAAATTAGTTGACCATATATGTGAGGGTTTAATATTAGGCTCTCTATTCAGTTCCATTGATTGATGTATCTGTTTTTATGCCAGTACCATCCTGTTTTGATTACTGTAGCTTTGTAATATACTCTGAAATCAAGAAGTTTAATACCTCCAGCTTTTTTGTTCTTTCTCAAGATTGCTTTGACTGGGGTTTTTTGTGGTCCCATACAAATTTTAGGATTGTTTGTTCTATTTCTGTGAAAAATGCCACTGGAATTTTGATAGGGATTGCACTGAATCTATAGATTGCTCTGGGTAATAGGGCATTTTAATAATATTCATTCTTCTAATCCATGAGCATGGAATATCTTTCCATTGATTTGTGTCTTCTCTAATTTTTTCTTCAATGTCTTGCTTTCAGTGTATAAGTCTTTCTTTCACCTTCTTGGTTAAACATATTCCCAAACATTTTATTTCAGAAAAGTTGCAGGATACAAAAATCAGTATGCAAAAATCTGTTGCATTTCTATACACTAACAATGAACTATCAGAAAGAGAAATTAAGTAAACAATCCCACTTATAATTGCATTGAAGAGAATAAAATATTTGGGAATATTTTATGCAAAAATCTATTGCATTTACTTATTAGTTCAAACAGTTTTTTGATGGAGTCTTCGGGTTTTTCTTTTAATTTTTTTAAAGATTTTATTTATTTATTTGACAGAGAGTGAGAGACAGCAAGAGAGGGAACACAAGCAGGGGGAGTGGGAGAGGGAGAAGCAGGCTTCCTGCTGAGCAGGGAGCCCGATGTGGGGCTCGATCCCAGGACCCTGGGACATGACCTGAGCCAAAGGCAGACGCTTAACGACTGAGCCACCCAGGTGCCCCTTGGTTTTCCTATATATAATATCATGTTGTCTGCAAATAGTGATAATTTTACTTCTTTCTTTCCGATTTGGATAACTTTTATTTCTTTTTCTTGCCTAATTGCTCTGGCTAGGTCTTCCAATACTATGTTGAATAAGAGTGATGAGAATGGATATCCTTGTTTTGTTCCTGATCTTAGCAGAAAAGCTTTCAGTTTTTAACTGTTACGTATCATGTTAGCTGTGGGTTTATCAAATATGGCCTTTATTATGTCGAGGTACTTTCCCTTTATAACCACTTTGTTGAGAGTTTTTAAACTAGATATTAATTGCCTTTTCTTTTTTTTTTTAAGATTTTATTTATTTATTTGAGAGAGAATGAGAGAGAGAGCACATGAGAGGGGGGAGGGTCAGAGGGAGAAGCAGACTCCCCGCCGAGCAGGGAGCCCGATGCGGGACTTGATCCCGGGACTCCAGGATCATGACCTGAGCCGAAGGCAGTCGCTTACCAACTGAGCCACCCAGGCGCCCTAATTGCCTTTTCTATATTTTCTATTTTTTATTGTATATATAAATATCACCAAAATCTGAAGACTATACTGTTGCACTCTCCCTTGCTAGTTTAATCATTTATATGGCTCTAATATGTGCTTTAAGGAATTAAAATCCTTCCAATTCTTCAAAATATACTTAAGTTGCACCTAAATACCAAATAAAGTTTTATAGAATTTTTTTTTAATTTATTTATTTGAGACAGAGAGATACAGAGAGAGAGAGAGAGTAGGAGCAGTGGGGAGAGGCAGAGGGAGAGGGAGAAGCAGACTCCCTGCTGAGCAGGGAGCCCGATGCGGGACTCGATTCCAGGACTCCAGGATCATGACCTGAGCTGAAGGCAGGCGCTTAACAACTGAGCCACCCAGGCGCCCCCTAAATAAAGTTTTAAAAATGCTTTTACCTTCCTTATTTACTGCTTTGTAGTCAGAGGCACTTTTAATCTGTAAGGAGCCTGATGTGCTACCTGGTAGATAGACTCAATGTTCAAGAAGCACTTGGACCAGGGCCAGGGTGAGGCAAGTGAGGCATTTGTCTTGGGTGCAAAAATACAGAAGGTGATTATTTATCATAATCAAGGTAAATATTTTAATGCAATATTTTAAGAAATCGCATTTTAATTTAAAAATCCAAGATAAACCACAAAGACGGGATCAATAAGGATACTGAATTGAACGGCCTGTTTTTATTCACTCTTTCTGAACAAAATTGTGTTGTGAATGAGCCATTATACATTACCTTAGTCTTACAAGTATATTTCAGATGGCTCTTTGGGACACTGAGCTAGAAATAAGAAAAATTTAATTTCTTCTGTGCTATGAAGAAACCAAATTTGGAACTGAAAGTAGAACAACACATTTCTGTCTTTATTGTAAGCATAATATTGTATCATTTGGAATATTTCTGACCTGTGTTAATAAGGACAATATTTGTAAATCACAAATCTTCTAGAGCTCCTTATTTTAAGAGATATTTTAATTTCATGGACTTTTATTTATGGATGATGTTAAAAAATGGCATATTCGTCCATTCATTTCTAGTAATCTGCAGCCTGACCAATTCAGAGAAACTTCTTAGAATGCTTCGGCCCTACTGTTGGGTCACATAAAGGCAGAAAACTGTCAGGGAACCATGTATGTACAAAATCTGTGAGTTTAGAAAATGGAAGGAAAATATTTCAAAACATTCTACTTTCACAAACCTACAAATGTATTTCTTATAGTATACTAAATTAACTAAAATTTGGATGTCTACTGGCAATCCTTAAAATCCCATTTTTCCTACATTTCAATCTAAATGCTTTAATTGTACACATTAACAATGAAATATGGGTATAAGAAACTTCTTTAAAACCAAATTACATAAGAACTCAGACAATGAATGTTATTTCATACCAATACCAAAAGTAAATCAGTGATTGTGAATTTGAATATTTTTCAACTCCTGAATATTAAATATCTTAAATTGCATCTGTCTGTGTTAAAAATAATTTATATATGTATATAATCCTGTGAAAAATTCTCAACATTATTTGTCATTATGGAATTCCAAATTAATGAGATTCCATTACACACCTATTAGAATGGCTAAAATTAAAAAATGGACACAACCAGTTGCTGATGAGGATGTAGGGTAATAAGAACTCTCATTTATTGTTAGTAGAAATACAAAATGGGACAGACACTTTAGGAGATTGGAAGTTTCCTGCAAAGCTAAATATAGTCTTACTACAGGATCCAAGAGTCATACTCCTAGGTAGTTACCCTGGGCAAGTCCCTCCACCTCTCTGGTTCTTAGTTTTCTTGTTCATAAAATGGGAACAAAAATGTCACCTTCCACAGAATTGGGCCACACTTTTAAATGAGATAATGTGTAAAAGCCTTTGTCATAGTGCTTGGCACAGAGTAAGCACCTATTCAGGTAGCTATTATTTTGTCAGTTTTGAACATAATACTGGGTTTTTATCAAAAAAAGGTTTAATATCTAACATTAATTTTGGAAGTTTAAAAAGTACATTTATGATTTTTGTCAGAGTAATGCATGCACATTGTTTGAAAAGTCCACTGGGCCTGTGAGACTCAAACTAAAAACAGCAGTCTCTCTCCTGCCTATTATGCCAGAATCAGTCATTTTCAATACTGTCATTTCTTCCAGTGCTTACCTATTTCTAAAGTGTGTGTGTGTCTGTGTGTGTGTGCATGTATTATAATACTACCTTCTGATTAATCAATTAGACACTGTCCATTTGACTTTCTATTATAATCAATGAAGATTTTCACTTTCCAAGTTTTGTTAAATCATGATTATTTGTTAAATCTATATTCAGTGATTTCATTTTTATAAGCATGAACATATTCTTCACTAATGAATTGAGTATTTTGATTACATTTCCATTTCTGTGCTACTTTTTTGTTGTTGTTTTCCTGGAGTTAAGTGTTTTTTTAGAGATTTTAAAAATTTGGTAATTCTCGAATGTCTTTCAGAATTCAAACAGCTCTATAAAATATTTCTCAATATAATGTCCTAGTGGGTCAAATTTTTCGTGTAATTTATCAGTTCCAATTTTTTTCTGAAGCTCCAACCTTCTAGTCATATATAGACTGCTCTCTAGAACCGATAGTCATCTGTCACCCTGAGACTACTTTTACTGTCATCTTGGGAACTCCCTTCACTTCTCTCCCATGTTGTTTGTCCTGTACGTATCTTTAATTTGGATTCCTTATTCCTTTTGTGCAACACATCCTCTAGTAGGTTCCTGAGGAAAGGACCATGAGTAGTGCATTTTGTTTTGAGATTTGCATGTCTGAAGTGTCTTTTTCCCCCACCTATCACATTTAGTAGATAGTTTTTCCAGGTATAGAAGTATCAATTGAGAATAATTTTCGTATGAAAATTTGAAGGTGTTGTTCCATACCTTTCTAGCTTCTAAAACTGCTGTTGAGAAGTCATTATTCTTATCCTCTTCTATTTAAAAACAAGAAATTGAGTTTTTATGATACCTATGATTTGAAATTACAACCCGTGTTTAAATCCTGGCTCTGCCACTTTGGCATCTGTTGATATGGAATTCCTCTATGCTCAATTTTCACATCTGTGAATGGGGTATAATAATAGTACCTACAGTGTAGAATTGTTCTCTGGATCAAATCACTTAATATATGAAAAACACTAATAATAGAACCTGACAAATAGCAAAATGCTCTTTCAGTATTTGCTGTCCTTTTCATCATTAGCATACAATGGGAATCCATTTAGGGATTTTAAGGAGAGCGTTTGAACAGACAATCACTGGCTACTGGGTAGTGGATGGTTCAGAAAGGGGGCGAGACATAAAGTGCAGAAACAAGTTAGAGTGACCACGTCTAATGAACCTGCTTCAGGCGACTGTTGTGAATCAGAAGTTGCGTGTTAGAGGGGCAGTAAAAAAAAAAAAAAAAAAAAACAAAATAATTTTCTATTTTCTCAGATGAAACCCCTTAACCACCCAATAGACAGACAAAGCATATTTTTAGGGCTACAGAAAAGCTGGGGCACAACAATTTAGACAAACAGGAATGCTTTATTTTTGATATTTCAAGAAAACGGTACAAGTCAATGAGAAATCAGAACTTTGTCCAACTTCCTTACATGCGTTTTTAAGAGTTGAAATTTTTTTTTTTTTAATTAGATGTGGGAAGGTGGGAACAGAAGTTTTCATAATGGCTTTCACTGCTTTGGCTACTAAAGGTCTTAATCCAGACCCAACTCTGGCTCTGAAGATGTTATCTGGCCCCTAAGGAGCAGAAATAGATTCCACTACACATTTGCTCATTTCCGACTCATCACACCCATGGCCGTGCATGTGTCTTTATGAATCATAGAAAAGAAAACGCTTAGCTGAGAAATCTAATCATTGATTGTCCACACACATCGTTCACTTTTCTCTCTCTTTAATTAAAAATTCACTTTTACTATATAGGCAATTGGGGTCATGTCACCATTGAATTCCATTTTCTCTGTCAAAACAATTACACTTTCATCAAGGAGTCATTTTTGAGAGGAGAACCTATTCATAGATATACATAAATAAACAATGTAGCCAGATAACCTAGAAATAGAGTTTGTATTTGGCTATCCCTAAGGGGAAAATAAAAAGTAACTTTCTGTTCCAACCGTGTTCCAAAATATGACCAACACCAATTTGCCCATGCTGTCCTTTCTTCTTTTCTAAAACGCACATGTGTGGCTGCTTCCGTGACTGATATTGAGCCAGGCTTGCACATCCAGTTTATTTTTTTGCCATCCAATTTAAATTATTTTTATGATGCGGAGTCCAGTAATGAAGGAGTGCATCGCAGCCCGGGACATCTGGCAACATAGAAGGTGTCAATAGAATAATCAATTACTCCTGCAGCTAATGCTTGTCATGCCCTCTCACAGAAAGTGGGGGCAAAAGGAAGGTGATACTTAATTCACAGCAAGAAGACAGGCCATTTAATTGGATTAGCTGGCATCTCACTTTTATCCTTCTCCTCTTATCCCCACTTCTTAGCAGTCCCCTCTCCTCCCACCACACACACATCAAAAGTGACAGAGTTTGGCAATTATGCTGAAAACAGGAGCTAATTTTTAAATGAACCAATTGGATTGACTTAAGAGGTCCAGGATCCACGCTGTTGCAGTCCTGCAGTCATCAGTGATGAAGCGATGAGAGGCTAAAGCAAAGACCGTGCAGTTCCCTTGACCACCTCTGCCGAGTGTGGTCCCGTCACCAATTGCTACCCCCTCCTTCCACCTAGATGGTGGGGCTGCTGTAGGGTCAGCTAATGCAGAACTTTTCCAAAGTATAAGTGTTCAAATCATCCTTCTGGAAGGTCAGTGCTAGATGGCAGTGCGGTACTCCCTGACTTTCCCCTTCAGTCAAAGTCAAATTCTACTTGGCTCCAGAGGCTGCGAGTTGTAACTCTAGTCTATTTACATTGTATTGTTGTAAATAATGGAAATCAGCATGCAATACTCCAAAGTGAATCATCTTTTGAAATCAATGAAAAGTGGAAATGGGTTTCATTTCTCACTCAAATGGTTGCTCTTGAGTAGCACCTTATTATATTACTAGCAATATTTGAGCTGGAGAGGTATTATCTAGTGGAAAAATTCTGAGCTCATAATCAAGAAATTTGGGTTCCATTCCTTCTTCAGGTGGCAAAGAAGACAATACTGAACATGTACTGAAAGGCACTATTCTAAGCACTTCACGTATATTATTTTGTTTAATGTGCACAAAACCCCTGTGAGCTAAGTTTTATTGTTATCTCCATTTTATGAAGAAGGTGTTAGGGACACAGATTCAACCTCGACAGTCTGACCCCATTGTTTCCCAACCACATAACTGGGGTGAATTTTTTTAAAGATTTTATTATTTATTTGACAGAGAGAGAGAGAGTACAAGCAGGGGGAGCGGCAGAGGGAGAAGCAGGCTCCCTGCTGAGCAGGAGAACCTGACATGGGGCTCGATCCCAGGACCCCGGGATCATGACCTGAGCCGAAGGCAGACACTTAACCGACTGAGCCACCCAGGCGCCCCTAAGCTTGGGTGAGTTTTAAAATGTATTTGTGGGATGAGCAACAATCGACCAGAAATACAGGTTAAGCTTAGCTCAGGCACAGAGCCCCAGAGGCCCACAGTACACAGGCATTCACAGTGTCTGGGGGGGAAGGAGGGCCTGGAGGCCCCGGGATGGGACCCGAGCAGGGGGAGAGAACAGAGAGACCCTTTAAAGAGCCTGTGGCAGCAGCTACCCAGCAATCTCTGTAGTAATTTTTCAGTATGTTAACAATAGATAACAACCATAGTGATGACACAAAATGAACTTCAGCCCTGTAATCTGTGCACCCCAAATTAACTTAGCAGAGATTCTAATAAGAATCTAGCAACAAATTCCAGCAGAAGCCATATTCAGGCAGTTCCTTTTTGTCTCACTGCCTGTATCTTTTTGGCCTTAAGCACATTCGAGCGTGTTCATTTGCAACGTTGAAGTCATTGCCATCCTAAGAAGCTGACTGATTGGATATGAAGCACAAGAAGAGAGTATGTCAGGCTCTGGATTAGTCCTAATAGCTTTAAAAAAAAAAAAATACATAGCTGAAGAATGTAGTACGTGAACCCTATTTGGAAAATTCCACAATCTTCTCAAAATATCTGAACTTTGATAAAATCACAAAGGAATAAAAGACTCGCTCAGGTATGACTCATTGTAGCACAAAAGATATTTAGCTTTATAAGAAAGTTTCACGTTTGAAGAATATTCTCTTTCTGCTGCTGATAAATGGGGGGGAAAGGGTACATTCATTTACCGAGAGCAGAATATGCCCCCAAATAGCAAACGGGGTTTTATGTAAGTCACTTTTCAAGTTAGCTAAGATTTTGTCAATTATTCGATGGGTTTTAGCTTAAGGATAAATTTGAAGCTGTTATTTTTCTGGTGAAGCCAACAATAGGGAAATGTATGCTGAAGAAAGGAAAAGAGAAACTGGAAAATTGAGCTAACTTAATAGAAATCTAACATTTGCTGTTGCATTCAATAATTCCTTTTTTTTTCAGATCCCTTTGAAGATGAAAGGTTTTTATATTAAAATTTTTTATTACCAGGCTATCATGGGAAAAAAAAAAAAGGTCTGTGCATTTCCTGTTTGAAAATATACAAGTGATCTGTTGCCTGTCTTTATTGCAATGGTTTCTGTTCCAAAGAGTCTTAATCTGGAGAGTAGATGACAGAAACTTAAACAACTGGAAATATTTTAAGATGAGCAATGCAGAAACACTTGAGCTGCTTGCCATTAGGCGTTATGGCAGTTTGTCCACTTGCAAAGGGAAAGGAAGTGATGTGTTGCGGATAGCTGTGGGAACTTGGTTGCATGACTCACTGGAAGCCTTTGTTATTACATGACTCAGACTTGGAAATCCTCCCCCAATTACCTTCCTGAGTGTATCTTCATTTTGTTAAAATGTTTGAGAACTGCCGCGGAGATTCTAGTAAGTCCAAATGTGCCTTTACAAGGAGAGAGAGAGAGGGAGAAGTGTCTCTCGAGAAAGGTGCGCCCTTCCTATAAACTCTGGATTTTATTATGGGCGTGTCAGTGGTATGAGAGTCTGGTGTAACACATGATGACCAGATCTATTTTATATTCAGGGAAGTCAAATGAGTTCTCTAAGTGGCACGAAGCTAAGTGCACTCACATAGTTTCTGAGTGTATTGGTTCTTCAGTGTACATTAAGCCTTTCCAGATTTAGCCTCAGAGGTTGGCTGTGTGCCAGAATTCAGACTCTGTTCTGTTGGGCAGTGGGCTGAGTATTCCCAGGTGCCGCCAGAGTTTTATGCCTCGTCCTTATTTACAGTTTTTCTTAGGATTGCTTTGAAGTGTGAACAATCAAGTTGCAGCATGCTGCAAAGTTCTTTTCACATGAGCCCTTTATTTCACTTTCTCTCGCAATGCTGAAGCCTCCTTATAGCAGAAGTATTTATCTACAGCCATTAAAATGCATTTAGAAAGCTAAATTCCTTTACAAATGTTTGAGAAATAATTTTATTCTCTTTTCGAGTAAGATAGAAATATAAACAGCCACTATTATTCTTTCTCCACTATTTCTCTGAGAAAAGAATAGTAGTTTATCAAGCCTCTTAAGTCATTAATTCTTGAATTCACGAAACCTCTTACAGCTCGATGACACATGAGGTGGGGCTTGCAAATATCTTGTGTATAATCTGCATTGTGGGTTATTTGGAATTCATAACAAAGCTCCTAATACTGATACGATAACTAATTTTTGGCGCTCAATCCACTTTTTTTGGAAAAAGGAATATCTGTCAGAGCATGTGTACAAATCATGCCTAAACATCCGTCTTCCTAGCAATTCTGTCATTTTCAAAAATTCCAAAACTCAGTGCAGATAGTCTGTGTTTCTAAACTCTATATCCCCTTAGAATAAAGAGCTCTGACTAGACTTGGGTGAAGGGGGGGTGCCCAGAAAGCAGCCAGTTCCCCAGGGCACTTTCCAAATGCCCTCCAGAGGGGACCATCTGCAGCCAGCAAGGGCACAGACAGTGTGGACCTCTCTTCCAGAAGCAACGTGAGGTGACACAGATAGCCTTCAGGCCTTGGTGACCAGAGGAAACATGGGAGTCCTCCCAGAGCCAGCAACAAATGTTGATTTCAAATTTGGACTGAGCTTGGTATTCCCGCTGAAAAGATGCTTTGTGCTGCACAGATTTTCTCCTTTTAACCCTGCTTTTTATGTGTTTGCCAAAACCATGCTCAAGATTCTGACAATAGTGTTCAAAAATAAATGTGGTTTTGTACGTGGGGGAGGTAGGGTGGCACACGGGAGCCGAGTAGCCACGGTAAAACGTGGGATGGCTGTGTTATGCTACCCCGATCTGCAGCTCTAACAAACTCTGATTTATATGCCAACGGGGACCGGTGTGGGTGACTTCTGTTCCTTTCAGAACTTTGAATCTTTGTTTTTTAAATGTCACAATTTTAAATGATTTTTTCAGAGTTAGTCCCAGATAAATGATTCCTGGGAGGACCGTGGCGGTGATTATGAGCCCACTTATACTTGTGGTTGATGGCACATTAAGCAATAATGGTGATAACGTGCAGCGATCAGTACCTATAGCATTTCCAGCCTGACCCCAAGATGGGGTTAATGCAGAAGACAAATAGGAGGGAAGCACATGCTCCATTTTTTTTTTTCCATCGGGCTGTTACATAAGTAACAGATAAACATCCTCCTGTTCACACCACATCACAGCACAGGGAACTGCTGCAAACTTCAAGCCATCAACAACTTAAAATTGCTGTTGTCAAATCAATTTTTTACAGCAGACTGACCTGTTTGCAGACCGTTTTTAATAGCAGAGGAAGAGTTTGAGACTTGAGCTGGGAGTACACAAGTGATTTCCGAAGGACATTTCAGATGTAAAAATTCCGTGTGCTGGTATCTCCCTCCCCCGCCCCCACCCCACATCCGTATGCCACACCCCATCAACTTCCACTGACACTTCCTCATTTTAGCTCAGGAAGTCTTCGGGGATTTTGCAGAGCACCCACCATTCCCCTTTTAGACCCAGGCCCTCACTGATACCTCCACAGATGGTTTTCTGAATTTTATGTCCCAGTAAGCGGTAGGGTTTGAGTTTTTAAAGTTATATAAGCACTGACTTCCAAGTTCATTTCTTTGACTTCTCTGGTCACTGGTACTCACCTCATGTGTCCCCACTGCAGGGGCTGAAACACGGAGTAGCTTTTTGGGTGACTGGTCACAAAGCCACATGGGCACATTTAATAGGAAGAAATGTGGGCTCAGTTACGTTGTGTGAGCAGATTGTCAAGGATACCTATCTTTTTATTTTCTTAGCCCAAACACAGCCTCTGTAGACTTCTTTTGAATGTTGAAGTTACACCTTCCCCTTCAGATGATAAAAGAATTCAGTGTGAAATTTGCTTTATAAATTTTTGTGAAAGTTCTGTCGTTCTCCTATAATACTTCAGGAGTATATATAGGGAACACATTCAACAGATTCTCTTGATGCCTTAATGATAGAAGGCAGGAGGAAAATGCTGTATGGGTTTCATTCTTATTTCTTGCTCAGTTCTCTCCTCTGTATCATCTGAGCCTATGTTATGGTGACACCGTACTCTTCAATAAAAATAAAAATAAAAGCAGGGGGTTAGTTTTATTATAGTACTGTAACGCCCAGGAAGAGTGTTGCCCACAGAAATTTGTCACTAGAACATCAGGGATCTTATAGAATGGTACTCCTACATGGTGAAGTTCAAATGGCAAATAGGGATGGTGTTTTTTCAAGTCAACATCCAAACCTATTTAGATTTGGAATGAGCATTTTGCTGGGCATGTGTGCTTACTTATTTCCAAGATATTAGATGCCAGGTCAGAATCATATGACATATAAAGAAAACAATACCTTGACAGTGTCCGCATTTCCATTGTAAGTCTTTTTCCCCTCCTAGGATGTTTTAATATCTGGTCAAAATTGAAATTATCTAAAAGTTAGCACCCAGCCCAGGAACTACATTTGTTGAAAGTAAGTTTTGCAGAAAACTCCTCTTGGCTGTTTTTAAATGATAGCATTTCACCCACACAAGAAAGTACATTTTTGCTTATTTATTTTATTTTATTTTTATTTCTGGCCTCATATGACTCAAGTACAGCTTCATTTTCAACCATTAGCCCATGATGTTGACTGGTGCCTGTAGGCATTTCAGGGATAAAAATAAAATGACCAAGTTATTTTGTTTGGAAAAGCAGCTTCTTCACATGTGCTGTATTTTTTTCAATAAATATTTCATAAATCTTTTTAAAGCATGGTCTTATCCTTTAATGCATATGGGAGGCAG
The DNA here is from genome assembly GCF_002201575.2 of Neomonachus schauinslandi. Classification (NCBI taxonomy): domain Eukaryota; kingdom Metazoa; phylum Chordata; class Mammalia; order Carnivora; family Phocidae; genus Neomonachus; species Neomonachus schauinslandi. The sequence continues at coordinate 71,687,291 of NC_058414.1, read as the reverse complement.
CTGAATCCAAACCAAGTGATATCCTGGAGCTCAGATTCCATTATTCAGGACCAGATTCCACTTCTCTGAAGTTTCTCGAATGCAGAAATATGCATGACAAGCCCCTTAATATCAGGAATTATTACTAGTCATTTCTGTATTTTAAGAAAAACACATTTTTTAGTTACTGTGTATTGTGTATACTACATTCCAGGGAAAGGGCCAAAGTACTTCTGTTCTCCTGGCTGGGGTATATCTCTCAGTTTCCATTCTATTAAACCATGCTTCTGAGTTATTGAACTAGTTCATCCACCAAGCAGAAAAGTACATTATCCTTGCCTCTCCAGATTTAGCCAACCTAGGAGGACAGTGAGCATGCACAGAAGAAGAAAAGAATAAGAATCATAGCTCCAATGATAACCAAATACTCCTCTCGGAAGTATTAAAAAGGCAGCAAACAGAATTAAACAGGCAAGGGAAGACTTTATTCACGGTTATTGCAATAGGAATCAAGACGATGGCAGCCGGAGAGAGAGGTTGAACTCAACTTTATTGCAACAAAAGGCAGGCAGATTTTTAAGCACTGAGGTGACTTGGTGGACAAGGACTGGAGGACACTATGGGGAGGTTGGTCAACATGATTAAGCCATCCGCGTTTGCTGATTGGCACTTAGGACGTTAGGTCCCTATCCTCCCACAGATACAGAGACATTAGGGGCCCTATCTTTCTTGATAATTGCATTTCAAAGGGATGGCTCCTAGGTCCTTGAGAAAGGCATCCCTGGGTTTTTTTTTTTTTTTTTTTTTAAAGATTTTATTTATTTATTTGACAGAGACAGAGACAGCGAGAGCAGGAACACAAGCGGGTGGAGTGGGAGAGGGAGAAGCAGGCTTCCTGCTGAGCTGGGAGCCCGATGTGGGACTCGATCCCAGGACCCTGGGATCATGACCTGAGCCGAAGGCAGTCGCTTAACCAACTGAGCCACCCAGGCGCCCCAGGCATCCCTGGGTTTTAAAACTAACTAGGGCCTGGGGGAAGATTTACATCTCAGGGACAGAGAAAGTATTTGCAGTTGCCAAGTTCTCTAAAGCAAATACTCAGAAAAGGGAGGTCAGGGGCTTATAGTCACAAAGAATCATACTTGAAGTTTAGTTAACGTGAGAACATGAAGGCCGTCTTGGCCAAAAGCCATATAGATCTTGAGGGAAGAAAATCAAGGGTCTGGGGACCAATCTCAGAATCTTTTTTCTTAATCTTAAAATCTCCAACTTTTCATGTGTTTGAGTTCCTGGGTTCCCCAAACCCATACTTTCCCTAGCAGGCTTAGACTTACAAGGGTTTGAGGAAACACAGTGAATCCCTTGGTCTTTACTTGTTTCTGCTTTACCACTTGTTGGCTTTAAATGCCAATTTCTGCTCCTGTCCTGGCAATCTCACCCTTGGTAGTACTAGTCTCCCCTGTGCCAGGGAGGTGGGAATGACCATGATAGCCTTCTTAATTATTCTCCAAAGACCATATGCTCTTTTGGCTTGTATCGTTTCCCAGGAACTAGACACAGAATTCCCAGGGCTTGGACCAAACACTGTTTGAAAGTCAGCACCCTTAGCACTATGTGTCTCTCATTAAGAGACACTTAGAACTAACATCCCTGAAAACCCATCAGCAGCCTTCCCCTCCACCACCCCCATATCTGCTGCCTCCACCTTCTTTTTTCAGTGTACCACTCAAGCGTGCTGTCTTCTTCCCACTAGTCGGTTCTGCTGGCGCCTTTGTGAGAGAGCGCCCCTGACCTTCAGCAGCTCCGTCACTGCAGACGCTCTGGTGTTGCTGTCCTTGTCACTCTCAGCCTTTTACAGAATCCACCACCTGTTTAACAGCCGGCTCCGCTTCAAAGCTTTCTCTCCCCTTGGACTCTAGGACAATGCATTTTTCTGGTTCTCTTCTTATTTCTCAAAATTTTCCTTTTCCGTATCTTTCATGGGCCCAACGTCTTCTGTCAATGCCCTGAAGGGAGCAATACACAAAGGATCTCCCCTCCGCTTCCCCCTGGTCTTCATCCATAACTTCCTATTTGGTCACTTGCACGGTTTCAGCTCCCACCTTAGTGCTCAGGACTGGAGACACTAAGCTCCAGGTCAAAATTCTGTCTCTTAGACACAGAGAACCTAAGGTTAGGCTAAGATTTCAAACTGAACATGTTCAAAACACAATTCCATCATCCTCAGCCCTGCACACTTGCGTCTCACCTTCTGCCCCAGTCTCAACCTAACATTTTATTCAAGTTTCACTGATGGAGCTTCACCTGTCCTTGAGCTTTTGCCCCAATGGGAGCGCTCCCACCCTGCCCAGTGGTGCTCCACATCCTCGCCCTTCACGCCTCAGACATTGCTTCCATGTTGAGCCTGTACGGCTCCGTGTTCAAATTCTTCCTTTTATTCCTGGTTCAAATTAAATGTGGCCTCATCTATGACCAGTTCCCCCATTTCTTGGATTATGATTAGTCTCTACTCAACACACCATTGTTTCTATCCTTTAGAACATGCCCTAAATTCTGCTTAGCATTATAACTTACTGTCTGCATCGCTTTCTCTTTCACTAAATGGAAAATTCCTTCATGGCAAAAATTACATCCTATTTTTCATTTTATCCCCCCAAATTATCTTTCACAGAGTAGGTCTTCATGGTTGGGGGCATGGCAATTATGTATCAGTGCAGTATCTGGTATTTTTTACTTCTTATATTCTGTGGACAATAGCAACTAAGTATTTTATTTCATGTTTTGAATCCCTGAGAGGTGGGAAGAACACTCTGCAGTCTCTCGTAGTAACAGGAAAAGGTCCAGCTGTCCTTGGATTAGTCTTCAAAACCCAATTAAAACAAGCCAATGTTATTGCAAAATCCCAGTGTAAATGCTTTACCCAATTAGCTGTAAGCAGATATAACTCTTGGGAAGGTCTGCCCTCTGTTTTCACATGGAAATGTGTGTCAGAGAAGGAAACTTGCAAAGGATTACCATAGAAAATTCTCCCTGCAAAGATAAGCAGACTTCAAGGAAGTTTTGGTTGGCTTATTCCAACCTAGCCGGATCACACAGAGAAGGCACCATAACCCACTGAAGGAATGAGCCGAACAGTCATGGAATGCTGTGATCCAACGTGGCTCTCAAAGGCTCTTCTGATGTTCCTGCAGGAAACTTGCCTCATACATGATACATTCTAAGAGCCACAGATTTCTCTCCTCTTTGGGAAATATGTAAATATAACTGATAGACAATCTTGGTAGCTGATAATTATAATTCTTGCCCAAGTAAAAATTGAACATTAAACTAAATAATACCACTCCTTAGACACAGGATTTAGTTAATGATGGCTTCTTTTTGTTGAGTACCTACAATAAGCCAGATACGTTATCTACTTTTGTGTTTATTTTCGCAACAGCCCTGTAATGTAAGTATAATTATCTCCCATTTTATTGATGAAGTAACTGAGGCTCACCGAGCAAAAAATTGGTAGAAGATGAAATTGAACTCAGATCTCTCTGACCACAGAGCTTGTGCTTTTTTGATAATATTTTGCTCGCTCTCTCTCTGTCATAATTAAAATACATCAAAGTACTAAAGAATTATTTTAAAACTAAGATTTGAAGCTGCTACTGCCACTTAAAGCCTTTTAATTCTTATAGTTCAAAACTAGAGATTTTTTTAAAGTTTTTTTTTAAGTTTTAAAGGTTTTGAAAAAATAACGCACCAAGAATTGTCAAAGGTAGGACAACTGCTTTGTTCTTCTACCATGTATTTCTTAGACTTTCAATCTAAGACACCAGTATTGGCTAGGATGGACACAGTCCCTGTCCAGCCTATGAGATTCAGGAAACAGTGGCCAGGTTATTTACCTTATGTCCTATTATTTCTCTGTGGAGAAATGGAAATGTTAATGCCATCGTTAGCCCTGCCTATGCCTATCCTACCTCTAATTGACATTAGAAATAGTAATGAATTTGGCCTCTTTCTGTTTTCTGGGATAGTCCTTGAACTATTAAAAACCAAGTTTGATCAACTTTAGGAGTCCTACCCATGGAAGGGTCTGGAAATAATGTTGCTGCCTCTTCACCCAGTTCCCAACACTCCTCCGAAGGTCTGTAAAATGATTAGACTGCAGTTTGTCTAATGTATCACCAACAGGTATGACTTGTTTCTCTAACAGTCTCTTCTTCCTGGGTCTCCAGGTCCTTGTGACTTCTTCCTTTGTGCTGGGCCATTCCTGTGGTTCTTGGCATCATATTCCTGCCTCCTGTGTCTCCTTTCTGAGACCTCCTGTGATCACCTACAATGCTCTGATTCACAATCCACATTCTCATCTGAAAATTAAAAATTGACAACCTTCAGAATTGATTTTTGTAGGTAAAATAACCTACCACACATCAGCCAGCATAAATATTGAAATCAGCCCATGCTACATACAAATTTGCCATCTACCAAGTGGACTCGTAACATAAGAAGGGCAGAAATTGGTCTCACCTACCCAAGTCTTATAGTACTGGTTTTCTACCACCTGCAAGTCTTCTACCTGCAGCATATTTTCTACCTGCAGCAAGTTTCCTGGCTTCCTCTCTTTTTAGCCCTTATATACCAGAGCATAATTCATCTTGGTGATGTGTGTGTGTGTGTGTTAGGCCAATTATTTTCATATATTTTAATTATTTTTAATTGCTATCATAGTATTTTATTTTTTAGCTTTATGAACTTGCACAAAATTTTTTTAAGAACTCAGATACTACAGTTTCTCAAATGACCCATTATCAACTGGACAAGAATTTGAAAACAGGTGAATTGAGATCAGTATTTTAAACTGCCCAAACTCCTCCACTTTTTTTTTTTTGCCTGGGCTAAGTAAATAATGTCATAAGTTTTACAATAACATGTTAGTCTTAGATTACAATGATAAGAAAGGTGAATAGTCCTCTAGCACTGCAGGAATTATAAAGGTTGGCTTAGAAAAGCAAAACATATAGAATACCAGGAAAGCAATGATCCAAATGAACGCCTTGATTAATAATGTTTTTAAATTAGGAAGGGAGGGAGTTTCCAACATCATTTGGCTAAAATGAAATTAAAATATTTGAAGTCTTTGAAACAGTGACAACAGCCTGGATTTCTAACTAAATTTCTGAAAGAGCCAACACAAATAGTAAATAGGTATCCAAAAGAGAAGAGTCCTTGACAGCATCCCTTGGATCAGATGGATTTGATAACAATCCAAACTTGTCAAAACTTGTGAGATCTCAAGGAGGTTTATAAAGTGTTTTTCACAGTGCCTGGAACATATTAGACAAATAGTAAATCTTGTCCCCATCCCTCCTTTATTCTTTATAGTTCCTGCTGTGGCGGGGGGGCGGGGGTTGTATGTGTGTTGGGAGCAGGCATTCCTCAGTGCTCCAGTATGCGGAGAACCTTTCTTTCATTTCTTGATTTTGTTTGTTTTGTTTTACCCTAAAAATCCAACCTTCATATTAATACTGGACAGTTTCCTCTGGTGATAAGACTCTCCTCCAAGGAATAAGCAGACTTTATGAGAGGGCTGATAATGTGGAACACAGATCAACAATCGCAAAAACAAAAAACACCTCAGAAATGGTACAAATTATGAGGAAAAGTTGTAAATAGAAGTATATGACTTCCTTGAAGGGTACTAGAAATACTCATTTTTCAGAAATTTAGCTCTCCATAATTCTTTTATTTCTTTCCCAAATTGGATAATTAATGTGAGTTAGTCAAAATCCTCTATGGTTACAATCTCTGTGATTCTTTAATACTATAACTCTATGGGCTCATTTCTCATTTTCCTCCATACCTCATTTAAGGCTTGAAGTCAGTGGGAATTACCCCAGGCAAGATGAATTAGAGACTATCTGCCTAATCACTTAAGGCAGACTGTCAATTTTTAGAAATTATTAAGTACATCTACACAGTCATAGGAAAATGTAGGTTTTCATAAAAATCCACATTTTTATATTTCTAATATAGATGGGAAAATTATTTTTTAAATGTAAAACCTCATAGGGTCATAGAATTCTGAAAAAATGAGTCTTACAGATTATTTATCACTCAGTTACTCAAAAAATTGTCTGTTGAGAACTTCACAGGCCAAAAACATAACCTCTTTGTCAAGTTATTTAAACTTTCTGGCCCCCAGTTTCTTGGCTGAGTAAGAAGGGTGCACAGGATGAAGTCTCTGTACCTCCTAGCTGCAATATTTCATAGTTCGGAGCTGGTAACTTGTCAAAAGTTACCTAGCTAATTAGTGGCACAACCAAGACTACACTCCAGAAGCTAGATTTTCCTGGTTATCCCCCTCGTGTCCTTTGCACTATAACACGTTAAGTTCCTAAATTGAAAAAAGAGTAATTTTTAAATCCTGAAAATGTTTCCCTATGTCTATAAAAGGTCACTTCTAGCTCTGCAACAGAGCTTGGATGGTTACATATGAACTCTATTAATTAAGTAGCAAAATAGTACATATTTTACCTAAAAATTCAATACTTCAACCAATACCAGGTTAATCTACGTACAATCCACATTTTCTTTCCTTTGAACAAATGACATATCATTCGGATATCACTTAAATATCTCAGCCCTTTGAATACAAACCTTGTAGGGTGAGGCTCATAGCTGTCTCGGGGTGATTGAGGGCACAGATCAGGTGACGCTCTGCAAATCAACCATCAAACCCCTACACGTATTTCTATAAAGGTGACAGCTTACCGATGAACATGAGAAGCAACCTGGAAAGGAGACACTGTCTTCATGGCAGCCTGAGCCATATGCCTTCCAGCTTGCCTTGTGGGGACTGGTGGGTCCCCGTCTTTCTGAGTGTGCAGAAAGGCTCATCAGCACCAGCCTACCAGGCCTAGGGTTAACTCCTTCTCTACCATAAGTTGCCTAAATGAGGCACTTTCTTGTCAACAGCAAAGGATCAGCTGAACATGCAAACAGAGTCAGCCAAATTCATTGCCCTTGAGGGATGATTCCTCCACCATCCCATCCCCTGCACATACCCCTCAGACTCAGAATAGACTTACACATGAGGCAATATAGCACAGAAGGGTTTGGCCTCTAGAGATGAACTGCCTCGCCTTAAATCCTGAATCTGTCTCTTACTGGTTGAGTGTCTTTGGAAGCAATTCCTGTAATCGTTTTAGTTTCCTCAACTTCATTGAGATGCAGTTGATATATAACATTGTATAACTTCAAGATGCACAACCTGTTGATTTGATACACTTATATATTGCAACATGATTACCACCATAATATTAGCTAACACTTCCATCACATCACATAATTACCATTTCTTTTTTGTGGTTAGAACATTTAAGATCTGCTTTCCTAGCAGCTCCTGTAATCTTTTGGGACATTCACTTCTGCATATGTAAAATCGTGATGTAGAGTCCACCCCATAGGGTTATTGTAGAGATCAAAAGATTTCATTTTTGTAAGCTGTTTAGAACAGGATTCATTACCTTTTCTTATTAATGTTTTCTGCATTGAGTATTTTTCTATCATTCCAGTTACCAAGCTTAGAAATCATGCTGTCATTCTGAAACCCTCTCACATCTAAAACTTAACATGTCTTCACAGTTCCATCTCAACAATATCTTGTTAATGAAACACTGTCTTTGTACTCTAGCTGTCTTATGTAGTTCTTACTGTCTTTACACCCTCGTGAAGTTTATTATACATTATACTCCTTTGAATAGCTCATTTCTTTTTTTTCCCCATTTTTTTGTTTCCCTTTGAGATATTTTCTTTTCTTTGCATTGTTTACAGCACTTAATAATACATGATCTGTAATAAAGGATAATCAATATTGAGTAACCAAAGCTCTATCTCTTTTATTTACTTAGTCAATGCAATGTTGTTATTACCTATTGCGTGATAGGCATCAGGTAAAATAATTGCAATTCAGCATAGCAAATTTATAATGAAATTATGCATGAGGAGTAGTATTGGCATAAAGTTGCAATAACACTGCTTGGGGGAGCTGGAAAAAAAAAAAGGCATTATAAAGTATATTCTTCAATAGGGGTGTTGAAGGATCACTAGGAGTTCTCCAGATTCATCAAGAGTAGTAGGATATGCAAAGAAAAATATGTTTTGGGGCGAATACCAGGGAAATGGGATGGTCAGAGCTTACAGTAACTGCCAGGCAATAGAAGAAATGATGGCAAATAAGGAATATTCGTTTGGAGTTTCCTGTTTCCTAATTTCTAAGCACTCTGTGTGCATTATTTTGAATCCTCACAATGGCCCTAAAAAGTGTATAATATTAATCCAGTTTTACAGATGAAGAAATGGAAGCTCAGTGGAGTAATAGGGCTGACACGAAGCAGAGGTAGAACTGCACATCTAGTCTGTGCATTTCCATATCTGCACGAATTCTGTTATCCGGTCCACCGCTTGGCCTGGGGGTCTCGTAAGGCGTGCCAGTGTGTGAAATTAACCTTGTGGCAATGGAGAACTATTGAGAAATTTTAACTTCAGGAGTGATATAACTAGATTACTGTGTATGGATTATCTGTGTACTTGTCAATTTTACCTTTCTGATGGGTTATACTGTTATTTAAAAGCTGAACTTCATTCTTCCCTAATTACATAAACTTAATGGCTCCTAATTGGGAAGCCTGAACCTCATTATTTCATTAACAGTTTTTTATTGAGTATGTCTTTGGTGGTTGGCACTGTGCCAGGTGCTGGTGCTTCATGACAGGGATTTTTGTATAGCCAGACACTGACAGGAGAACCAAAGAAGAAGGAGGTGGAGAAGTATGAGAAATAAAAGAAACAGAGAATAATCAAGGGAACAAGTTTCCAGAAGAATCTCAACATGCTAATAACAGTTATTATTCTTCAAATAGGGAAATTAAATTTAGATTCTAAATTTAAGTTTCGAGAAATAAATGTTTATTACTTATGATGCTCCAGCTACTTTACTAGGAGCTAGGGGTTCAAAAATTAAGACATGGTCACTGTTTTCAAATAACTTTCAGTTCTCTACAATAGAATCCCAGAGAAATAAGTGTAAGTGCCTTACACTTCCTGATACTATCTACCAGCATTAAATGCTAATTTACAAAGAAGTAAACAGAAGAAAGATCAGATGAAAAATCCTAGTTATAATTTTATTCTGCTATCCACACAGTAGCAGTCTAGAAATGACTTAGGTAAACATTATTGGGTCTCTTTTTTCATAAATACACTAAGAATTAAAACCTGTATTATGAAGATGCATGATTATTTTATCTTTATACAGACTTAAAAGCAATATTACAAAAACACTAATATTCTTCAAAAATACTGTATGAGACATCAAGCTAGAAATTTTCTCTCAAAAATCCTTATAACTACAGTAAAATTTTGAATAGTCTAGTGTATTGATATACTAATCAGTAGAGAGTAGATTCTCTGTGGATATATATAGATAGTAATCTGGCTGGACCAGATAACATGAGATTCTGCCTAAATTTGAAGCTGCAAAGACATAGAATGATCTGCATTTTTCTAGACTTTAACATGAATATATGCTTTAGACATATGTGCTTGTCTTTATGTGTCTTTGAGTTATTTATTCAATAAAGAAACAAGGTGCCTTACACTTCCAGATACTATCTACCAGCATTAAATGCTAATTCACAAATAAGTAAACAGGAAAAAGATCAGATGAAAAATCTTAGTTATAAGATAGAAACACATTTGTAGAAATAATTTCTTAAGAATTGTTTACTGAATAAATATTATTTTCTAATATAATTTGGTATTCACTTAACATTTTTATGGTTTTATCATCAGGGAAACACTTAGCGTTTACCACCACATATAGAAGAATTTGCAAGAGTAATTTGAAAATTTTTACATCTTTAACCATTGTATATAATTTGCGTTTGAAATATTGTAACCACTGAAACATATATTAGACTATGTATTTCATTTGTTGCCTTAACCTGCAAAGATTAGCTTCCCTAGACCTTTTATGCCTTCATACACATCCTATTCACTAATATTAAATCGTCATACTAAAATGCAGAAAATAAATGCTGTATTTTCAGTCTTCAAAACTGTCTCAGATCCAGGTCAGGTGGTAAATATCATGATGGATGTGGATACACAGTAATAATTTCTCTCTCTGATTCTAGCTAGACTCTAACTCACTTTCACTTTTTGGGTCACAGTTATATCTTACATAATCCAGCAGAGGGTGCTTCCTTTTTAGGGTTGGATTAGAAATGAATACCATCAGCAAAAAGTTAAAATCTTTCATATTTTGTTTCTAGTGATCAATTAAGTCCCACGTCCTTGTAGTTGTGTGCATTTTCAGATGTGTCCCAAAGATAATTTATCATCATCTATTAAGTACCACATGTTTTAACCAACAAAAAGATAATGACACACACCTGTATCTGTATGTAATGTTTGACATGCTTTCTTGTTTTCCTTCTTATTGGAAGTTATGATCCTAGTTAAAAGTTCCAGGTATATTTAAATTAGGGAAGTTTTTCTTTAACACTTTGTTTTCCACTCTAAGAAATATAAGCGCTCCTGATACCCAGGAAAATTTATTTTTTTGTGTTTTTTTTTTTTTTGTAAAAAAAAAAAAAACTTGGCTCTTTTAAGAATTCCATAATAAAGGCATGGTTTTAATAGCATTCCCTACACCACTGGCCATCCTAAGAGTAGATGGAAATGTAACCTCTTCGAAAGAGCAAAGTGCCCAGTTTCCAAAAATAATGCATGACCTAAATGCGTGACCCTTTATTTCCTTGCTACCTAGGAGCAGCTTCTGAAACAGTCACCTCAGGAGGATCCTAGTATTTTTTTTAATCCTCTTTCAGTGAGTCACCTAGCTCTGAAATAGTGGGCCTTGCACTGGAGGTTCTGCTAAGGAATGTGAGGCTCACAGGATGGCTTTGAATCACACTTCTCAGAAACGACGACTAACGGTGCTGCAGAGGAGAAAGCTGGGGTAGTCTCAGCAGGCAAACTAGTTGCAAGGGTTTTTCCCTCCCACTATTTCATATATGATAGTGCAGTCAGGTTAAATAAATGGGAGATTCTCGTTTCTCTGAATATTTTGCAACCCAACGGATTTTGCTTTTGAATCCTTTCTTCCATCCCTGGTTTTACCATTAGAAGTTGTACACCCATTTGGAAGACTGGTCTTTATGGAAATACAACTTCATAGGAAATCTGTATCTTTGAGTGTTGAACTGTCTCATACTGGAAGCCAAACACAAAGCTGAGAGAATGAGTTAGTTTTGGTGAGCAAATGTTGTATGCCTGCATACAAGAAAGCTGAGTATATAGCTTTAACTTCAAATCCCATTATAAAATGTGGTGATTAACTGCATCACTTCACTGACTGTTCAGGTAACAGATGGACAGGCCACAATGAAATATTTCCCCTTTTTATTTACAAACAAAAGAGGATTTTTATGTGGACAGGAATTAAAACATTACTGAAACACTGGTTGCCTAAGCTTAAATTTTTTCACATGAACACAAATCCTTTATTATGTGAAGGCAACATCTTTAATATTTCTGCATGGATATATAATCCATAATATTTTGTGATTTCTCTTCAAATGGGTTGGTTTCTTCAGAAAGAATTATGTACGTACAACATAATGAGGTAATTAACTAGAGAACAAAAGGTTTTTCTTCTGTTTCACACAGAACTTGCTTCTGAGACATAAGCAACACGTGCATTATTTTTTTGACCATCTGCCTTGACTTCCACCACCATTTTTGTTGTTAGAAATCTTATAATGTTGGGGCGCCTGGGTGGCTCAGTTGGTTAAGCGACTGCCTTCGGCTCAGGTCATGATCCTGGAGTCCCGGGATCGAGTCCCGCATCGGGCTCCCGGCTCGGCAGGGAGTCTGCTTCTCCCTCTGACCCTCCTCCCTCTCATGCTCTCTGTCTCTCATTCTCTCTGTCTCAAATAAATAAATAAAATCTTTAAAAAAAAAAAGAAATCTTATAATGTTTTGTATAATGCCAAAAAGACCAGAAAAAAAAAAAACATTAAAAGGACAATTGAGGTAAAATGTGCCATGTGTTATTATGTTGCTCTTATAAATATTTTAGGAAATTTGCCAGTGTAATAAACCTTGATAAATCACAATATTTTTCCAAGTGAAAATCACTAATGTTTACTTTGACCAACAGCTGTGTGAGGTGAGAACCACAAATCATATTATAGTCATATACATTAGAAAATCAGATTAAGGGGCGCCTGGGTGGCTCAGTTGGTTAAGCGACTGCCTTCGGCTCAGGTCATGATCCTGGAGTCCCTGGATCGAGTCCCGCATCGGGCTCCCTGCTCGGCAGGGAGTCTGCTTCTCCCTCTGACCCTCCCCCCTCTCATGTGCTCTCTCTCATTCTCTCTCTCTCAAATAAATAAATAAAATCTTTAAAAAAAATTAAAAAAATAATAAAAAAAAGAAAATCAGATTAAAATAGTTCTGTATTTACTTAATTGAAATGCATCTGGCAAGTCCTTACCTCTCCTCCGCCCCAAAAAAAAACCCACAAAATTTTCAAGAGTATTGCCCATAAAGTCTTTGACTCACAGAATGATATGGGAACAAACTTCACTATCTACATTTATCATTTTATTCCACGTCCTCTTTCCATTTGCAACCCTCTATTGGGTAAGACATGCCACATAAAGCCAGAGGAATAAAATAAGTCAAGAACCCAAGGAAAAGTTCCAAAAATACAAACCGACAGCTTGCAAGATGACTGTCTCATCAGTGTGTTTAATTAGCCCTTTTTATGTTGGCTAACATACTATAATTTTGCTATTGGTTGCCGTAATAGACTGAATCATGGCCCCAGTGTCCATGTCCTAATCTCTGGCACCTGTGAATGTTGCTTTATATGGCTTGAGAGAGGTGGTTTTGAGATTATCCTGGATTGTCCAAGTGGACCTGATGTTATCAGTACTTCCTTCTAAGAGGGACACTGGAGGAGTCAGAATCCTTTGCAGAGGGACAGAAATTTGAAGATGCTATGCTGCTGGTTCCAACGATGCAAGAAGGGGCCATGATTCACAGGATGTAGGTCTCCTGTGGAATCTGAAAAGGGCAAGGAAACTGGTTCTTTCCTGGAGGCTCACATCACTTAGACTGCTGACTCATTTTAGACTTCCGACCTCCAGAATAGCAAGAGAACAAATTTGTGTTGTTTTAAGTCACTAAACTTGCGGCATCTTGTTGTAGCAGCAGTGAGAAGCTAATACAGTGCCTACAGCTAATAATTAGAAGACTTGATATAAAAATTGAAGTTTATTTATGTTTTTATTTATTGTTTTCCCTAAAAATTAGAAAATCTGGATCTACTAACTTCTTGTGGCAATGACAGGTTGCAGCTGTTCCTTTTAGAAGTCACATGCTATCTGTTGGGCTTGATGAGGCACTATTTTCTTTCTCTAAAACTTGGCTTCTAGTAGACATTTGAATTTGTGACCTCTGCTAGATAGGGTCTTATATTTTGTACTTTACTTAATGTTCATTTCATATTTCTTTGATTTTTAAGAATGATAGCTACTTATTGGGGCACCTGGCTGGCTCAGTAGATACAGCATGAGACTCTTGATCTTGGGATTATAAATTTGAGTCCCATCTTGGATGTAGAGATTACTTAAAAATAAAATCTTAAAAAAAAAAAAAGAAGAAGAATGGTATCTACTTATCTGCTATTGTTTTTAAGACATTCTACGGAACTACTGATCTTGAAATATTTCACTCCCATTTCCTTAGTCATCTCCCACCACCATCCATCTATATTTGTCTTTCCTTTAAACTTTCAACCTGCAGGTTGACCACTCTTGGTGGGCTTCAGTTACATCCTTTCCAGTATAGGCGGTGTTGGATGAACTGGAGTCTTAAGAGTTTTAAGATGAGAACAATATTGTTCTTTCTCACTGCCAGCCATCTCATCTGCTATTCCTTTTTCATGAAATCTCAGGCATATTGGATATTCTTGGGTATTAACAAATAATTTCATATCCCAGATACTAAAAAGTCCAGTCCAGGTTAATATTAAGCTGTTCCCCTGCCCCTCAACTTTGCTCTGATTTAGGCTGCAGTGGTGAAGTGATGTGTGTGTGTGCGTGTGTGTGTGTGTGTAGAGAGGGAGAGAGAAAGAGAGATGGAGGGAGGGCGAGACAGAGGGGGAAAGAGGGGCAGAGTCAATGCTCCCTCTGGAGTCTCTGAGGGGAGAATCCTATCCTTGCCTTGTCCAGCTTCTAAGGATGCATGCTTTGCTTTCTTTGGCTCAAGATCAGCAGCATAGCACCTTGCTTTGGTCCTCACATTGCCTCCTACATCTGTAGTGTATGTCCCTCTGTCTTTTCTTAGAAGGACACTTGTGATTACATCATTGGGACCACCGGGATAATGCAGAATAATCAACCTCATCTCAAGGCCATTAAGTTGGTCACACCAGCAAAATCCTTTTTGCCATATAAGGTAACATTCACAGGTGACAGAGATTAGGACATGGACATCTCTGGGGGCCATGATTCAGCAAACCACATGAAGAATAAAGAATTGAAGCCCAAGGGGGATTTTATATTAATTGACCTCCTAACTACCAGGTTTCATGGTCCTCCTCCTCCTAACATTCTCTTGCATTTAAGGTGGATAACCATTTCTGCTGCTTGAGAAATTTTCTCTGACTTTTGCCAGATGCTCTTTTCCCATGATTACCCTCCTTTACTATCTTTTCTTCTGCTAGATTCTATTATCATTTTTAACTCTACAAGCATATCACACCCATTTCTCCAGTCTCACAGCTCCCATTGGTAGGATTCCTGATGATTCCCAAATCCACATCACATACCCTGTTCTCTTTTTCATCAGTATTTGCAACTACATTTGAGGCATATTTTCCTTAAACTCGCTATTTCCAGAAGTGACCTGATTCTCTTGTCCTGCAAACCTGTCTACCCATACTTTTTACCATTTTCCTCTACTTTATTCTCATCACCACTATCCATGTTTAGGCCCTAATTGTCTTGTGCCTGGACTAGTGCAGTATCCCCTTAATTGGTAGCCTATCAGTCTTTCTTCACCCAGATCCCTTCTCCACATTACTGCTAGATTCAAGTTCTAAAACTCAAAAGTAATCACATCATTCTCATATGTGAAAAAAACTTAGATAACCACTCCCACCCCCAGGATAAATTTGGAATCTTGACTCTCACTTTGAATGTCGTTTTTAACCTGGCCCTACTCTAACACTTCACACTGTTTTTTTGTCACTTCTTTTCAACTCCCAGCCATACTAGATGAGTATGTTTCTAGGAATATGTCTTGCACTTTTCCACTGGCTGGGATTTGCTCTCCACCCCCCCCTTTTTTTTAACCTTTGCTTAAATAACATTCTATTTCTCCTCATTCTCATGGCACAACTTCAGTGTTACTTCCTCTGAAATTCTTTTTCTATTTTCCCATACCACTTTTTACATGTCTCCATACTAGTAAACAGTACTGTTTTTATACATCTCTCTCTACCAAGAGTACTTTGTAAGCCAAGCTTCTGGAGGGCACAGATAATACTTCATTCATCTTGATATCCTTCATACCAACTTAAGGCTTGGCTCCTAAAATCAGCGTTTAAGAGTTAAACCTATATAGCGAGTACCTGTTTACTGTTACCTTATACTCTCTGTGCCTCAGTTTCTTCATTTATAAAACAGGAAGTTGTGTAATATAATAGTACATACCTGAGTTAATCTTAATGAGGCATTTACAGTAGTGCCTGCCACATAGTAAAGGCTGCACCATGTTAAATAAAAGTAAATAAATGTTTGCTGAATTATATTGGATTATTATTAATAAACAAAGCAATATTTCTTAACATTAAGAGTAAAGATATTCAATAGCATCTAAAATGAAATAGGGGCGCCTGGGTGGCTCAGATGGTTAAGTGTCTGCCTTTGGCTCAGGGCATGATCCCAGAGTCCTGGGATTGAGCCCCGCATCGGGCTCCCTGCTCAGCGGGAAGCCTGCTTCTCCCTCTCCCTCTGCCTCTCTCCCTGCTCATGCTCTCTCTCTCTCTCTCTCTATCTCTGTGTCTCAAATGAATAAATAAAATCTTTAAAAAAATAAAAAATAAAATAAAATAAATAAAATGAAATAATTAAAGCATGCGTGAGCAAGAGTGAAATTATTCAGAAAAAGTCAACTAGTATAAGATGTTTTTGTCACGAGATAAGAAGAATAGAAATATGAGGGCATTTCTCATCTTGTTCCCCTGATGCAGCTCTGAGCACACGGTTACCTCCGAAAAAATAAAAAAAATAAAATACTTCTTTGGTTGAATTAAGTCCATGGGACCACAAAGCAAAATGAGAAATTATCCTTTTAATTAGTTTCAGTAAGGCTCAATTAAATTATTTTCTGAGAATTAATAATAGTGGAAGAATTTTCTAGGTCTTTCTTTTAAAAGAAACATTTAAGTGTCTTTAAAAATCAAAACCATTACCATGAAAATTTCTTGACCAGAATGGAGAACTCTCTAGAGAACTGCGATTAAAAAAATAGAATTAAGAAGTCTAATATTGGCATGATGTTTCTAAATTACTAAGTTCATCATATAATTTGCCCAGCAGTTGTTCCTTGAGCAAGCCCCTTTTAGAGCCAGAATTTAAGCAGAAAATTGAATCTGCAAAAGAAAGAATCAATGAAGCATTGTGTCTTGAAACACTTACAGATGGATGGCTAAATATTCAAGGATAAGGAGTCATCGACTTTGTAGAGATGAGGGGCAGGAGAGGAGACCCTAGAATGAGAATCAAGAATGGGTTCTTCGCTGGCTTTGTTCTAGACTTGATGTTTGGCCCAAGGCATGTTACCTAAACCTCTTTGGGTTCTTTGTGTGAGCTTGGAAAAGATGATTTATAATATCTCTTTCGAGTCTAACCATCTTTGCTTTATGTATGATAAATTGTATGCACAGCTATAGTATTTTATGATATTCTAACTAGTTTCAAAAATAAATATAACAGAGATGATATTTTGAAGCTTGTTAATGAGTCTCTTTGCCCTTTCCAAGTAGATGCTTGCCCTTTTTGGTCTAAGGCATCCATTTCCTTAGTGGGATATTAGGATTTGTATGAAAATAGTATTTCACTTTTGACATTCAAAATGAGATTTTTCAGCAAGGCACCATATCAGCAAGCCATGATATTATTTTAAGAGAAGATTTACTAAATTCCATCAGCTACCATTTATAATGGTAAGGGCTCAGACTAGTCGTTACCATATATGGTGCCCTCATAATATAGAAAACATACCCCTCTGGACCATAACATCTGGCTCTGGAGCTTGCTGTTCTGTGTTATAAGGGAGATGTGATATAGAGGTTTAAGGGAAAACTCAGCCCTTCAGGCACCAAGAGACTGGAGGGTTCATGATCGGGTTGTCTGTCTTCTCTTTGCGTCATCAGAAATGGTGGTTCTCACTGCTGACTCAACCTACCTCAGCTATCCCCTGACCATAAATCCTCAAAATGGGGCTGACCCTTTGCCTGGGAAGACTGTCCCATTGTGCTTGGCTAAAGGGTCACTTTTACACCTATTTGCTGCCACCTCTCCTGGCACTCTCCTCAGCCAGCTAGATTCGGCTTTCTCTTAGAGTACACAGGAGCTTCTCGATCCTTTCTATACCACAGGAAGCCAAGAGCAGCTAGCGAGTATTTGCTCAAGTTCTCTTTCACTGTTCAGCGATGCTGTGCCGCCTCTTCCCTTCTGATGCCCCTACCCATCTGGCCCATCCACCTGCAAGGTAGACCCTCACCAACTACCAACAGGAATTAGAGTAGAAGACCCTTTGCTCTCCTCTTCACCTATGCAGCCTTCTCTACCTCTCTAAGATTTCATGCTGGAAAAAGGAGGTCAGAAACAAGTATCTTTTTTTTTTTTAAGATTTTATTTATTTATTTGACAGAGAGAGACACAGCGAGAGAGGGAACACAAGCAGGGGGAGTGGGAGAGGGAGAAGCAGGCTTCCCGCTGAGCAGGGAGCCCGACGCGGGGCTCGATCCCAGGACCCTGGGACCATGACCTGAGCCGAAGGCAGACGCTTAACGACTGAGCCACCCAGGCGCCCAGAGGGAGAAGCAGGCTTCCC